>NC_056746.1:733406642-733706642 GCF_019279795.1 Protopterus annectens | reverse complement strand
TTGTTTTTCTTGAAGCATTATTGCACCTCTATGTTTCAGGTTTACTACCTGTTAAAGTGCTGAAGAGTTTTATCAAAATACTACAAATGTTTAGGTTTGTGTAGTCATGGTCTGTCTTTGTCTGGAAAGGTTCAGACCTGTTTTGCATAGGCAGCAGCTTGCCTTTTGTAGGTAATGCTCATGAGCAGGTGATTACCTGTGCACCAATTGGTGTCTCTCACACTTGCTAATTGCATGCAGAACAACTGTGCTGTCTTTCCATTAGCCAATGCCATAGCAAAACAGGACTATAATTAAGTTCTTCATGTGGCTCTTTCCCCTTTTCCTTGTCTGTGAGGAGGACATTATGGAGGTGTGGGTGCTGAAGCTTCAGAGAAGGTAGGTGGAAATACTTCTTAGAACAAGAAATGTGGAGAAAGCCCAATGAAATGGGGGGCACAGTTCCAGAATTAGGTACACATTGTAAGTAACTATTGCTGTTATACACATAGAATATTGCTAGATTAATGGGGTTTGTCTGGACATGCATTTTCTGTGTGATTTGATGTCTGACAATGATATGTCTATGACATACCTCTCAACTGTCCAGATTTCCGCAGAATGCCCAGAGGTTTGCTTCTTATGTTTGGTCTGTTCCTCAGACAATTTCTGTTCTTGAGAAATCAGTAGAATAATGTGAGGACTGCAGTCAGTACATGTTGACATCCATTTGTATTTCAGACTTCATATCATTCAGAAAAGTTATGTTACAACAAACCCTGTAACACCAGCAACTGTTTCAGTTTGTAACACCATTATGTAAAATATGTCTCTCTTTTCTGCCCCCTGTCCCCCAAGTATGCCAGGCTTTGTCCATATGTCTTGCAGTAAAAGGTTCAGTGGTATGTCATATCATTATTTAGTGACTTCACACCTGATATCATCCCAGTGATTTAGCAGACTCCCAGAAGTGTTCTGAGGTAGTGGCCATAAATATGGTCCCACACCCTGGGCATTCTTTGGGAATCTGCACAGTTGAAAGTTATGTATGTCTGGCCATTGTTACCAGACTATCAAGATTGTGTAGCAGTGTAGTGTGTAACTGTTTGTTGGGCTGTGTAGGGAGAGGGGAAGATGTGAGCATCATAGATACTTTTCTATCTGACTGTGCATGCTGCTACATCTGTTGGTGGTCTATCAGCTGTATATTTTGTAGGGGCAAACTGAGAAATGTCCTGTAACACCTCAGGATTCCCAGTACACTGTGACTTGGGGCAGTATATGTTAGTGTAGTCTGTGACTGGCAATCAGGATATGTTTGTTCAAACAGTTATTGCACTCTAAAGTTCAGTTGGGGTACTGATATGCTGCTGTAACTGTTGTGCAAATGGATGTGAGTGGACAATTTCTCAATTATGTCTGCTTTTACCTACAGTTACATCCCTGTAGTGCACAATATATTTGCAAATGTATGATGCCCCAGAGCTGATTTTGGGTAGTGTTGTGTTGGTATGACTGTTCAGAAGGTGTTGGGTGGAATGGTTGGCAGCTCTCAGTGTTTTTCCCTTCTGTTACATGACTGCAGTCATATCTCTGCACTGCCCAGATATCTATACACTGTCCAGATGCATGGCTCCTATTTTTGGTCTGTTCCCCATAACAGTTGTGGGTTTCTAACAAATCACTGGGATGATGTGAGCACTGGCATTACTAAATGATGACAATCATTTGTGTTTCAGATCTGAAATCTATCAAAAATATATATGTTAGAACAAACCATGATACTCTAGCAAACTTATATGCTTATAACAGCCATATTTCAAATATGTCACTATTGTTTGCACTTTATCCCCCCATTTTGTCAGGCTTTTTGCAGATGTCTTGCAGCAAGAGATTTAGTATATATATATATATATATATATATATATATATATGTATATATATATATATATATATATATATATATATCTACATACATATATATATATATATATATATATATACAGAAAACAGTACTAATTCCACAGTTTTTTTACCTAATGTTGGATGACCATCCTGCATGATATATTTACTGAAGCATGTGCAATTCTCTTAGCTTATGTGGAGTAGTGATAGCTGCTGTGACTGGAGTTCATGGGGTCCTGGATTTAAGGCTTGAGAGGGATGTGAAATTTTCCCTTATGTTAAATGACTGTGTTGCATGATTTGTTTGTAAAAGCAGTACAAATCCACACACCTTAAATGGTGTAGAGGTACGTTGCTGTGATTGTAGCACACAGGGTCCTGGGTTCAAGACTTGGTAGTGATGACTTTTTTTTTTCATTAATGTTAAATGATCATAATGCATGGTGTTTTTAAAAGCATTGCAAACCTTCCCAATACAGATGGTGTAGTGGTACATTGCTGTGATTGTAGTAGTTAGGGTCCTAAGTTCAAGACTTAGCAGTGCTGATTACTTTGTTTCTGGGCAGAACAAGGGCTGATGGAGACAGAGGGATTAAAGCAGGTCTGCATAGTTTTGGGCGAAGCTAAGTAATGCTAACACACGGTTAAGTTTGCTTAGTGGTGCTTGTTCCCACTTACACCTGCACTGATTTATATAAAGAAAAGAAAAAAGGGTGATAGGAATGTAGTGAAATAGGGGCAAACAGGTGATAAAACAATAAGAAAAGCAGCTACGGATGTGCAGGATGGGTGTAGGAAAAGACCATAGCTTTACATTTTTTTTGTATCAACAGCTGTGAATGATGTGGAAAATTTGGAATTTACAGCCTCACAGCCCACAGGGAGGGGTGCTGGCAACATACATTTGTAGAGTAATTTGGTTGCAGATTGATTTACGTCACTGGACATGGTGGCAAAATGTAGAGCTATGTATGGGGCAATGATTTTTTTGTGGGACAGATGCCTTTTTTTTAACGTGAGAGTGAGATGTTGGGGAAGGGCTGTAGATATGTTTGGTGAGGTTGGTTGGGAAGGATAGGTTGCATATGCAGACAGACAAGACACACAAGACAGCAGACAAGGGCAGTATATGACACATGAAAGGGGTAAACACCTTGGACAGGGAGGGTGGTTGGGAATCAGAGGCCCATGAGCCTTCAAATGGATACAGTGGGACTGATGTCCCCACCCATGAGCAGTCATCACTGCACCTTCATGGCCCCAAAGGTGGCTGTGGTGGGGGCTGGACAATAGGGACAGCCTGCCCCTCCATGTGCACCAGGTGGCCCTCCATCTGGCGCAACCGTCTATCCAACTCAGAGAGGATGACACTGCACACTGTATGCAGGAACATGTTGTGGGTGATGGACTCCTCTCCACGTCAGTGCCCAGGAGGGGGAAATGGGCCCCATCCCCTGTGGCATTTCCAACTCAAGGTAATGCAGGACCAGCAGAAGAGGATGTTCCAGGTTGAGTCCCAGACGTGTTGGGGCCTGGTGTTATGGCCAGATGAGGCAGGACAGGCAGATCCACTGGGATCTGCCTTCCCAAACATGCTATGGTGTTGTGGTTTTCCAAGATATATTGGTTAGTCATGAGCAAAACATTTCAAAATTAGTTATAACAGCATACGTGGGTGTTCCAATCAATCCAAACCTACAGATTTGAAACAGTTGGATAGCAAACAGAACATATGCATACATGGAACAACAGTAAGCATTTTAACAGCATATAAGTTACATTGATGGCAACAGGCCATCAGTAATGGTATTTGAACAAAGTATGTTAATCTGTAACCAATTAAATATATGAACAGTAAAAGAACACATGTCCCAACAATAGATGTTGTGAGCATACCCATAGTATATGAATAATAATTATTGATGCAGATGAGGGGTGGAGGGAGAGAAAACAGTCCATTAACAATTATATAGGCTTTTATTTGTCACAGCAGTACTGCTAAATACTCTACAGGTCTGCTCTCGCTTTACAGCTACCTATGGCCCATAGCTTCTGTAGCATATACATACCTGTTAGACTGTCAACCTCTAATGGTATGGGGCAGACTGGGAATACTATGGCTACATTACTGGAGGGGTCTTGTACATGTCAGGGTTACATACCTGACAAAAAAGGGGCAGCCTGCATTGATCTTGTGTGAGTCTGCTACTGGCATACTTCACCTGGTGATTGGCAGCAGTGACTACTAGCCACAACAGAGTGACACTTGAGAGACATGTTTTGGGAAGAGTGCATGGTGTATGTACCTATCCTGTTGTCATTTGCAGGCACGGGGTTGGACAGTTGGACAGTTGGACACAGTGTATTGGCATACCCTTCATACAGCTCCTACAAACATTTCTTTACCTGTAAGACCTGTGGAGAAAATATCTGTTACCACTATCTGACTGTTTCTACAAATATTCAGGATTTCTTGAGTGTATATATGCACACATCTCAGTACCACACCCTGGATTTGAACCGTGTCTGGGTGTGCTAAAATGAACATCAAGGATAATTCTCATCACACTGAGCTACTGGGGAAATGCCATCTCTTGTTTGACTGTTTTCTGCCTAATACTCTGTGGGTTAGACACTCTAACCTTGTAATCCTGAGACTCATGCATGACACATAGTGTACTGTGTATTAATCCTTTGAAATAATATAATCTGGAAAGCACAGTTAACACAAGGCAATGCAGCAGGAGACACACTATAATACCCAAATGACAAAGGTCATTAACATATCCTTTAATAAAAGCACAAAACTTCTCTAGCGCCTCAGCATAAAGCCTTCCAGGAGATAACAGTACTAAAAAAGAACACCTCTTATAAAGGTGCATCAATTAGAAAAAACAATTAAACAAATAGAACAATTAAACAATCTAATACAATTAATTATTTACAATAAGTATTTCCAATTGCATTCCTGATTTAATCCACCAGGTGTTAAAGTGTTATACTTTAAAATAAAAACTGCTTCTTTGAATAGTAGCTTATTATGTTAAAGCCATATTTGCTGTGAAGAACCTGTACACATTCTATTTCTACAGCAGCATACCAGAATAAACACAACAGTTGGTGATATAGGTCTTTATTTCACTTTTATGGCACAATGCTTTACTACTGCATATCCTGTACATCAGTATTAGTCTGGGAAGAAATAGGACTTTCTATCTTATTATGAATGCTCTTATTATTGCCCTTAAGTGTCCCTGCAGTCTTTTCTATATAGGTGAGAGTAAGAGGTCATTTAAGGTTAGATTGCAGGAACACATTTGTGATATTAAAAATAATAAGATAGAAAGTCCTACTGTTTCCCATTTTAATCTTGTAAATGGGGAACTTATTTAGAATTCAGAGGCTGCATTCTTGAACAAATTAAAGCAACAAATGTAACTTGAAGGGCACCAAAAACGAAACCACATGCACTGAAAGCACCCACTAGGTATAGAAGTGTAATTCACTCAGCGCTGTAACTGCTCAAAGTATAATACTTTCCAAAATAAACTGCTCAAAATTGGTGAAGTTAATAAAGTCCACAAGGTATTTTTCGTTCTAAATGTTTATTCACATCTGTTTTCATCCACAACTTCATCAGAAAACATTTTAGCCCTCCCCTCTATACCTTATATAGTAAAACCAATTAGTGACCAAAATTAATCACACACACGTTACCAACTTTTAAAGTGCTTACAACTACTTTAAGAATATTTATATTTAAAACTTTTAAAAAGTAATGGTTAAAAGAGTTTTTTTACATAGTAACCAAATAACATTAATCAGTTATACATAAAATATTAACCAACATACTTAAATTACTTGATGGTGAAGAATATATATTAGTGTGTGTATTAATAAAAATTCTTATATATATATAGTCCATTAACCAAGCTAATAAATGACTGAGGCTATTCTAAAATGGGAAGAAAAAGATTATTTCATATTCCAAGGTCTACTTGCTAAAGTTTTGCTGCCCTTAGTTTGAGTACAGGTCCCAAGGAGATGATATCATTTAAGCCAGGGGGCTTTGTTGCCTCTAATGTAACTTGCCAGAATAGCTCCCTATATTCTACCCTAGTCTCCCACATCCCTCCTCTAGGATCAACATCCACTACTTCCAAAACAAAAAATTGAAACTTTGCTTTCACACATTGGTTGGAATGTTTGAAAAGGGTATTACTTTCTTTTTTAGTCCTCATTTCGTATAGGTGTTCATATGTTCTTTTTTTAAGAGGTCTCTCACTCTTACCAATATAAAATGAATTACATACTGTACATACAGCCAGGTAAATAATTCCTTTCGTGTTACAATTTACAAATGAATTAATGTAAAACCTCTTATTCCTTGACTGTAAAAAATAGCTGTCACCTGTTGCTATATATGAACAATATTTACAGGCCCCACATCTAAATAAACCTTTTTTTCTTTGATGAGCTATTTGAAATAGGCTCCTTACGACCCCTCTCTATTAGGTTTTTAATGGTGTTACCTTTCTTGTACACAAATTTCAATTGGTCAGAAAATATACCCTCCAAATCAGATATTTTGGAGAAGTTTTCCCATTCTTTATTAATAATTTTCTTAACCAATGTAGTTTGTCCATCGTAGGTCAGCACCATACTGTTGTTATAAGTCACTGGCGTCTTGTGCTCACCTACCATTTCTGTGTAGTTAATGTTATTTCCTAAAATGGGGGCAAACCTAGAATTCCTACCTTCTTCAACTTCTTTAAGGAGGTCATTGAAAAGCTGGTTAGGGTACCCCCTATTCAAAAATTGGGCCCTTAACCATTCACATTCTTGCTTAAACTGGTCATTATCAGAAGACATTCTGCTAATCCTAACCAACTGGCCTTTGAGTACTCCTTTTTTCTGGAAATAAGGGTGTGAGCTAGTAAAATGTAGGTAGGAATTTGAAAAGGTTTCCTTCCTATATACCTTTGATACAAATTTATTTTCACTTTTGGTAATGGTAATGTCCAAGTAGTTAAGGGTATTCTTATCAAAACTGTATGTAAAATTAAAAAATTCTGTGGTATTATCTAAATACTTAACTAACTCAATGAAAGAACTTTCATCCCCTGTCCATAGAAAACAAAGGTCATCTAGGAATCTCCCATAAAGTAACCAGTGTTCCTTGTACATGGAGTTGACCAAATAATTGTTTTCCCAGTATGCCATAATTATATTTGCGTAGGTGGGGGCACATGGTGCCCCCATCGCTACGCCCTTTATCTGTTTAAAGTATTCCCCTGCAAAATAAATAAAATTATTCTTCAAAATAACTTCCATAAGGGTTAAAACTGTTTTAAATTCATTGCTGGTTAGTTCGTTATGGTCAATCAACATTTCTTCGAACCATTCCATCCCTAAATCATGGGGAATACTGGTAAAAAGGTCAACAACATCCATTGTTCCAAAAGACAACTCACTAATACACAAGGAATGGTCTAGCTTTCTTAACAAATACCATGAGTCTTTCAAAATATTATTATTACTAGTAACCAGTTTCTTGATTTTCTTGTCCACATACTTACCTAATGGTGTAGTAATTGAGTTGTCTGCTGATACAATAGCTCTAAGGGGTGGGTCATTTATATCTTTGTGAGTTTTTGGTATGCCAAAGATAACTGGTACTTTTGGCTTATCTACAAACAAGTATCTAAAGGTTACTTGATCTATCAAGCCTTCTAGCATTAAATCATTAAGAAGCAAATATATCTTTCTGTAGGCAATATTGATTTCATTTATCGATGTCCTTACATATTTATCCATATTGTTTAGGATTTCCATCATTTTTCCTTCATAAATAATCTGTTCCATGAACACGACACCCCCACCTTTATCCGGTTTCATCACACGCAAGCCCCTATCACCACATATATTGTCTAATAGGCTTTTTTCATCCCATGTTAAGTTGTATTTAACAAAACCATGGGACAGTGAAGTTCTTAATGTGTGTTCTATAGAGTTCTCAAGGTTTCTTAATTGGGGGTGCAGTGGGGGGTCGTATGTACTCTTCCTTTTAAGACTGTTTGTATAATTAGTCCTATTATTATCATGAAACAGAAGTTCTAAGTTCTTTTGCCTAAAGAACATCTTTATATCTATCAACAGGTTGAACATGTTTGTTTTCTTAGTAGGAATGAAACCAAAACCTTTTGAAAGTACATTAAAGGTAGTTTCTGTCACTGGATAACTAGAATAATTGTGAATGGTGAAATCCTTGTAGGTCCACTTAAAACCAGAGTTAACAACCTTGTCCCCTAGTTCCACCTGGTTGAATTCCTCATTTGGGGTCTCCCCTGGTTTCCCTGGTAGTTTTTTGAATAAGGGCCATTGTTGTTCTTAGACCTAAGCCTCTCTGATCTCCTCAGTGGTGGGAACTCACTGTCATAGTTCTCATTATCATAAAACACATCCCCATTAGTATTAGTTTTGGTTTGAAACCCCCCATAATTTCTACCAACTACTTTAGGTTTGGGGTAGTGCGTCTTAGTCCTATATTCATTTAAATCCCTTTCTAACTTGTTACATTTCCTGTTCTGTACCTCAATACATTTAGTCTCAATGTTGTTCAGTAGCTTAAAATACTTGGCTTTTTCCTCTTCAATAGTAAAAACTAAATCATTAACAATGCCTGTATTAAGCTGTTCAATTTTACTTTGTAACTTCTCCATCTCCCTGTCATTGTTTTTAATAATAGCATTCATTATGTCTTTACCACATTTCTCAAATGCCAATAGTTAATCATTATGAAAATCACTGCCTTCTGTAACATTATTAGGGTATTTAAAAATTCTAAGTCCCTTATGAATAATATTCAATGATAGACAGTGCCTTAAATACGAGTTGTCCATTTCCAACATCTTGTATTTATAAAGAAAAAAGTCAAAGTCTTCTAACATTGTTTTGTAGATCCCTTGGTTAGCAGTTCTCGTTACCTTTCTATTAAAGTCAAATTTTGTGTTGAAAACATCAGTAAACAGTGTTTTCTTAGTACCTGAAGTTGTATTACTTCTGGCAGCTGGGTGAGCGTTTGATGGCGAAATAGGGCTCCCTCGGTCTTCCACAATTGCATTTTCCGGTCCATTCAGACTAAAAATCCTCGGTAACCCATCTAGGCTGGTATTTGTTACACTATTAGCTTCCCTTGTTCTTTTCGGAGCTCCGTAGACTGTAAAACCCTTTGCGTTGCACTTCTCAGCTTCCTGGTTGTCTGGAGGAATAACGACAATGCTAGTCATTGATTGGCTCCATGAGTCAGCAGACCGACCAGCTGTGTTAGCTGCCACCAGTTACGTAGTTCCCCTGTCGAACTCGTTGCGGTGTCAGAAACAGTGGTGCCCATGGGTTTCCATCCTTGAATAAAACCAGAATCAAAAGCAAGGAGTTCAAGCCAAACTAATAATCAAATGAAGGACACCAAAAATGAAACCACATGCACTGAAAGCACCCACTAGGTATAGAAGTGTAATTCACTCAGCGCTGTAACTGCTCAAAGTATAATACTTTCCAAAGTAAACTGCTCAAAATTGGTGAAGTTAATAAAGTCCACAACGTACTTTTCATTCTAAACGTTTATTCACATCCGTTTTCGTTTTAAGGTATAGAGGGGAAGGCTAAAATGTTTTCTGATGAAGTTGTGGACGAAAACGGATGTGAATAAATGTTTAGAACGAAAAATACCTTGTGGACTTTATTAACTTCACCAATTTTGAGCAGTTTACTTTGGAAAGTATTATACTTTGAGCAGTTACAGCGCTGAGTGAATTACACTTCTATACCTAGTGGGTGCTTTCAGTGCATGTGGTTTCATTTTTGGTGTCCTTCATTTGATTATTAGTTTGGCTTGGACACTTCCTTGCTTTTGATTCTGGTTTTATTCAAGGATGGAACCCATGGGCACCACTGTTTCTGACAATTCGCAACGTAGCTCCGATACAGGGGAACTACGTAAACTGGTGGGCCAGCTAACACAGCTGGTCGGTCTGCTGACTCCGTTGAGCCAATCAATGACTACGTTACTGTCGTCCTTTATTCCTCCAGACAACCAGGAAGCTGAGAAGCGCAACACAAAGGGTTTTACAGTCTACGGAGCTCCGAAAAGAACAAGGGAAGCTAATAGTGTAACAAATACCAGCCTAGATGGGTTACCGAGGATTTTTAGTCCGAATGGACCGGAAAATGCAATTGTGGAAGACCGAGGGAGCCCTATTTCGCCATCAAACGCTCACCCAGCTGCCAGAAGTAATACAACTTCAGGTACTAAGGAAAAACTGTTTACTGATGTTTTCAACACAAAATTTGACTTTCATAGAAAGGTAACGAGAACTGCTAACCAAGGGATCTACAAAACAATGTTAGAAGACTTTGACTTTTTTCTTTATAAATACAAGATGTTGGAAATGGACAACTCGTATTTAAGGCACTGTCTATCATTGAATATTATTCATAAGGGACTTAGAATTTTTAAATACCCTAATAATGTTACAGAAGGCAGTGATTTTCATAATGATTTACTATTGGCATTTGAGAAATGTGGTAAAGACATAATGAATGCTATTATTAAAAACAATGACAGGGAGATGGAGAAGTTACAAAGTAAAATTGAACAGCTTAATACAGGCATTGTTAATGATTTAGTTTTTACCATTGAAGAGGAAAAAGTCAAGTATTTTAAGCTACTGAACAACACTGAGACTAAATTTATTGAGGTACAGAACAGGAAATGTAACAAGATAGAAAGGGATTTAAATGAATATAGGACTAAGACGCACTACCCCAAACCTAAAGTAGTTGGTAGAAATTATGGGGGGTTTTAAACCGAAACTAATACTAATGGGGATGTGTTTTACGACAATGAGAACTATGACAGTGAGTTCCCACCACTGAGGAGATCAGAGAGGCTTAGGTCTAAGAACAACAATGGCCCTTATTCAAAAAACTACCAGGGAAACCAGGGGAGACCCCAAATGAGGAATTCAACCAGGTGGAACTAGGGGACAAGGTTGTTAACTCTGGTTTTAAGTGGACCTACAATGATTTCACCATTTACAATTATTCTAGTTATCCAGTGACAGAAACCACCTTTAATGTACTTTCAAAAGGTTTTGGTTTCATTCCTACTAAGAAAACAAACATGTTCAACCTTTTGATAGATATAAAGATGTTCCTTAGGAAAAAGGACTTAGAACTTCTGTTTCATGATAATAATAGGACTAATTATACAAACAGTCTTAAAAGGAAGAGTACATACGACCCCCCACTGCACCCCCAATTAAGAAACCTTGAGAACTCTATAGAACACACATTAAGAACTTCACTGTCCCATGGTTTTGTTAAATACAACTTAACATGGGATGAAAAAAGCCTATTAGACAATATATGTGGTGATAGGGGCTTGCGTGTGATGAAACCGGATAAAGGTGGGGGTGTCGTGTTCATGGAACAGATTATTTATGAAGGAAAAATGATGGAAATCCTAAACAATATGGATAAATATGTAAGGACATCGATAAATGAAATCAATATTGCCTACAGAAAGATATATTTGCTTAGAAGGCTTGATAGATCAAGTAACCTTTAGATACCTGTATGTAGATAAGCCAAAAGTACCAGTTATCTTTGGCATACCAAAAACTCACAAAGATATAAATGGCCCACCCCTTAGAGCTATTGTATCAGCAGACAACTCGATTACTACACCATTAGGTAAGTACGTGGACAAGAAAATCAAGAAACTGGTAACTAGTAATAATAATATTTTGAAAGACTCATGGGATTTGTTAAGAAAGCTAGACCATTCCTTGTGTATTAGTGAGTTGTCTTTTGGAACAATGGATGTTGTTGACCTTTTTACCAGTATTCCCCATGATTTAGGGATGGAATGGTTCGAAGAAATGTTGATTGACCATAACGAACTAACCAGCAATGAATTTAAAACAGTTTTAACCCTTATGGAAGTTATTTTGAAGAATAATTTTATTTATTTTGCAGGGGAATACTTTAAACAGATAAAGGGTATGATGGGGGCACCATGTGCCCCCACCTACGCAAATATAATTATGGCATACTGGGAAAACAATTATTTGGTCAACTCCATGTACAAGGAACACTGGTTACTTTATAGGAGATTCCTAGATGACCTTTGTTTTCTATGGAAAGGGGGTGAAAGTTCTTTCATTGAGTTAGTTAAGTATTTAGATAATACCACAGAATTTTTTAATTTTACATACAGTTTTGATAAGAATACCCTTAACTACTTGGACATTACCATTACCAAAAGTGAAAATAAATTTGTATCAAAGGTATATAGGAAGGAAACCTTTTCAAATTCCTACCTACATTTTACTAGCTCACACCCTTATTTCCAGAAAAAAGGAGTACTCAAAGGCCAGTTGGTTAGGATTAGCAGAATGTCTTCTAATAATGACCAGTTTAAGCAAGAATGTGAATGGTTAAGGACCCAATTTTTGAATAGGGGGTACCCTAACCAGCTTTTCAATGACCTCCTTAAAGAAGTTGAAGAATGTAGGAATTCTAGGTTTGCCCCCATTTTAAGAAATAACATTAACTACACAGAAATGGTAGGTGAGCACAAGACGCCAGTGACTTATAACAACAGTATGGTGCTGACCTACGATGGGCAATCTACATTGGTTAAGAAAATTATTAATAAAGAATGGGAAAACTTCTCCAAAATATCTGATTTGGAGGGTATATTTTCTGACCAATTGAAATTTGTGTACAAGAAAGGTAACACCATTAAAAACCTAATAGAGAGGGTCGTAAGGAGCCTATTTCAAATAGCTCATCAAAGAAAAAATGTTTATTTAGATGTGGGGCCTGTAAATATTGTTCATATATAGCAACAGGTGACAGCTATTTTTTACAGTCAAGGAATAAGAGGTTTTACATTAATTCATTTGTAAATTGTAACACGAAAGGAATTATTTACCTGGCTGTATGCACAGTATGTAATTCATTTTATATTGGTAAGAGTGAGAGACCTCTTAAAAAAAGAATATATGAACACCTATATGAAATGAGGACTAAAAAAGAAAGTAATGCCCTTTTCAAACATTCCAACCAATGTGTGAAAGCAAAGTTTCATTTTTTTGTTTTGGAAGTAGTGGATGTTGATCCTAGAGGAGGGATGTGGGAGACTAGGGTAGAATATAGGGAGCTATTCTGGCAAGTTCCATTAGAGGCAACAAAGCCCCCTGGCTTAAATGATATCATCTCCTTGGGACCTGTACTCAAACTAAGGGCAGCAAAACTTTAGCAAGTAGACCTTGGAATATGAAATAATCTTTTTCTTCCCATTTTAGAATAGCCTCAGTCATTTATTAGCTTGGTTAATGGACTATATATATATAAGAATTTTTATTAACAATACACACACTAATATATATTCTTCACCATCAAGTAATTTAAGTATGTTGGTTAATATTTTATGTATAACTGATTAATGTTATTTAGTTACTGTGTAAAAAAACTCTTTTAACCATTACTTTTTAAAAGTTTTAAATATAAATATTCTTAAAGTAGTTGTAAGCACTTTAAAAGTTGGTAACGTGTGTGTGATTAATTTTGGTCACTGATTGGTTTTACTATATAAGGTATGGAGGGGAGGGCTAAAATGTTTTCTGATGAAGTTGTGGATGAAAACGGATGTGAATAAACGTTTAGAACGAGAAATACCTTGTGGACTTTATTAACTTCACCAATTTTGAACAGTTTACTTTGGAAAGTATTATACTTTGAGCAGTTACAGCGCTGAGTGAATTACACTTCTATACCTAGTGGGTGCTTTCAGTGCATGTGGTTTCATTTTTGGTGTCCTTCATTTGATTATTAGTTTGGCTTGGACACTTCCTTGCTTTTGAAACAAATGTAACTTGTTTAAAGAATAAGCTACTATTCAAAGAAGCAGTTTTTATTTTAAAGAATAACACTTTAACACCTGGTGGATTAAATCAGGAAATGCAATTGGAAATACTTATTGTAAAGAATTAATTGTATTAGATTGTTTAATTGTTTTATTTGTTTAATTGTTTTTTCTAATTGATGCACCTTTATAAGAGGTGTTCTTTTTTAGTATTGTTATCTCCTGGAAGGCTTTATGCCGAGGCGCTAGAGAGGTTTTGTGCTTTTATTAAAGGATATATTACTGGCCTTTGTCGTTTGGACATTTTTCTGTTCTGCTTTTGGTGGTTTTGCATACACTATAATGCATTGGACATTACTATTCAGAGTTCAAATCTTAGTGCATAACATAGTTCATATTTCATTTATATCTTGTTTTACAGCTCCATAATCTACTATTTTGCATAATAGCTGGTTCTCAGAACAACCTCATTTAAATCATGCTGTCAAAGCCATATTTGCTGTGAAGAACCTGTACACATTCTATTTCTACAACATCATACCAGAATAAACACAACAGTTGGTGATATAGGTCTTTATTTCACTTTTATGACACAGTGCTTTACTACTGCATATCCGGTACATCAATATTAGTCTGGCAAACTTTTATTTAATTGTTAGACACAGAACACACTACATTTACTGGCAATAAACAATTTACTCCTTCTTATTCATTTCACTATATACTGCAAGGTAGAGCTGTACTCCCCAGCCTGCCAGTGCAGCCTTACCAGTCAGTTGACATAGGCTTTGACATTGCTAGCTCTCTCTACTGCAGCTGTAGGGGGAGAAAACAAACATTATGGATTCCTGTCTATCACATACTCAAGCTAGGATTTGGTACAGCTATGGATGAGATACTTACAAACTACTGGAGCATTCCATGCCTGAGCATCTTGGATTCATTGGGCCAAGAGCACCCCCCCCTTCCTCCATTTTAGGCTGACATAATGATGCCATACCTGCTCAGCCATTCAGGGGATTCCAGTGGCACTGATTAGGTTGCATGCCAGATGGTTTCAGGCCTCCGCTTTGTACTGAGAGCCCTGGTACTGGTCCTGCAGCAGTCTGTCATCATGGTTTTCTACGAGGAGCCCAACCATGACCCTAGAATCCTGAATGCCCTAGCGCTGCACCCGAAAATGAGCTCCATCTCCAATGCCAGACATGGTTCCTGCAGAGATCAGACTACAACAGGTTATGGCTGTATTCCTGCCTGTACGGTTTAAATAAGGCCATATTCCCACCCTTTGCCATCATTGGACCATTTTGAAAATGCTAAACTCTGCTAAGCGGTGCAGAAATCTGCTAAGCAGAGTTGAACAGTGTTTAAAGGGGTAAATGCTGAGCACTGCTTAACTGTGTGCAAATCTGCTTAGCTGAGCTGACTGCTGCTTAGTATTTATGTCTAAGCAATGTGTAAACAGGTTAAGCAGAGCTGACCACTGCTAACCATTTTTCACTTTTCATTTAAAAAAATATTGCAATTTTCATTTAAAAAAATATTGCAATTATGACTTAATTAATCATTACTAACATATTATTAAGTGTATATTATTTACTTTACATGATGTCCCTCTATGTGCTTTCATTACATTACCTTAGGATGTGACTATACTGTATGGGACACTTGTGTATACATGGGTGATTTCACATGTTATATGCACTCACACTTACATTTTGAACCAGCTACACTACCCTGGTTAACAAATAGGAATTACTACATAATTTACAACAAATAATATCATTTTACAATGCTTTCCCATGTAAAAATGAAAGGCCTGTATTGGTATCTGAACTGTGAACTGCTGCGTACAAAGCCAGAATACTAACCACCATGCTCTCTCACTGTTAAGGATCTGACTTATACATTTGTATTTAGCTCCTATGAGATGTTTAAGCAATGATGAGCAGAGGGCTGTAGCGTGCAAACCTGCTCAACTATGCTTAAACTTTACTTGGAATGGAAAAAAAAGTTTAACAAAAGCACTTTAATTACATTTATCAATACTTCTTGTAAGTCATACTTGGTAATGCACTACTTGTCATTCTATCAAGTCTGTATGGGCAACCTGATTATTGAAGTCCCTACATAATGGCATACATTTGAGTTTCAGACTTCTAATCCTTCCCTACATGTTATGTTGATACTGACCCTGTTTCTCTATCAACTTTCTAAGTTTTTAGAGGCAATATTTGTAATATGTCCCTATTTGTCCCCCCATCATTTTAGGCTTTGTCCAGATTTTTTGCTCTAAGAGCTTGACAGGTATGCCCCCCATCATTGTAGGCTTTGTCCAGGTTTTTGGCTTTGAGAGGTTGAGAGGTATGTCCCCCATCATTGTAGGCTTTGTCCAGATTTTTGACTCTGAGAGGTTGAGAAGTATGATGCCAGTGCTGTATGGCAATTTTGCAATGAAGGGTGTGTGTGACAGTACCTGTCACACACCCCCTTCCTTGCTTCCTATTTAAATTCCTGCTTTCAGTGTCCATGGACACTAACAGCAATTAGAAAGTGGCATACAGCGCTTTCAGAGTGCAGGAGGTGTGTTGGATGTGAGAGCACTACTGGAATATGCCCCCTGCACTCAATAGTGTTCATGTCCACAAAGCCATTATCAGGAGTGTGCCTTCATTAATATGTAAGGTGCGCTGCTGTTAAGACTTTGCAGAAGCAGACACCATTCACTCCATGCAGGAATAACACTATTCCTACACAGAGTTTATCGAATCCTGGGGATAGTCTTTCACCCCAAAAATACCACCCTCAGCCCAGATCAATTTAACATTTTTACAGCTGACAAAACCATTATAGAAAATGTACAAGAAACTAAACTGCTAGGTGTTATTATCGATACCAAACTCAGCTTTGACCTTCCTATCCAACAAAACATCAATAAGACACATAAAAACTAGAAAAAAGTAACAAAGTTTGCAACAAACTCCAACTATCATACACGTTACTGCACACCACAAAAATAATTAAATTGGATGGATTTATCAAACCAGCTAACATATGCACACCTAGCTATAATTCAGAGCCTATTGTATAGGCCCACTGCCTGTCCTGCCCTTTTAAACCTAATCCAACATTAAAAACCTAACAGACCACTCAGATCCAAAGATATAAACCTTCTTGAAACCAACAAACCTTCCAGAAACCCAGAAAAGTCACTATACATATACTCTATCACCAAGTTATGGAATGCCCTCCACTTAAACATCGCTAACTCCCAGCCCACCTCCCTTTAAAGCCTCCCTAAAAGAACACCTAAACAAATCATGGCTATGCACATGCCTAACTCTTGCCCTCCTTATACCTCCTCTTACTGCACTAATCTTCTTCCACCAAAACTAATCTACCAATAATCACAGTAACGTTATAAAAACGTTGCACCTTTCTGTCCCTAGCATTCTACTTACTTACCAAAGGACTAATCTTATGACTAACCAACTCCAAGTTGTGCCACAATAATCAAACTCAGTCTAAGAAAATGTTATTACTCTAATGAAGCTTATTTCAATTTTGTATATATGTAAACTGTCAGTGTTCTACTATTACATTTTTTACTATAATACAAACAACTGTAAGTGCCTGCCTATAAATATCCATCTGTATATACTCATTTAAGTAACATATTGTATAATATGTGCAAACAAGTTTATATGTGGAGCTTTTCTCCCTGGGCCTCTGCTGAAAATGGGTTATGAAACCCAGACAGACTATCCCGATAAACAAATGCCAAATACAAAAATAAAATAAATATGTTGAGGGTTCTGTGCTGGTACATCTCCTGTTTGGCATCTAATTTTCTGAAATAAAAGCTAATACCAAAGGGTGCTGGATGACTATGTTTGCAGATGACTACAAGCTAGTATCAGTCATCGAATCCCCATATGCCTTAGCCATCCTACAAGAAGGTTTGTAGCGAATAAATAACTGGTGCCAAAATCATGGTTTGAAATTTAATGTCAGAAATGCATTATTGTATCCTTTGGGAAGTCATCTACCTCAGGGAACAATGACATTGACAATACTCCCTTAAGAGTTGACCCAGTTGTTCAAGATTTGTGAATTTATGTGCACAGTGACCTAACTTTTGAAAAACGTGTCCATTATTTTAAGAAAGTCCCGATACTGCACAATATACAGGCTCATAGGATCATAGGATGTTACTAGGATATCAACCAGGAGGTAATTTTATCCCTAGCTGTTTCATCCCAATGTAATGCTATAGATATGCTAGTCAATACCCAGGATTGGATTTAGTAATGACTGCCTATGTCTAAAAGGGTTGTGAGTGCTATCCCTGGTAAGAATGTATGGTGTCCATCCAGTCGTCCAGGTTTCTCTTGAACAACGTCATAGAGGTGCTCCATTTCACATGAATTTGTAGCCTATTCCAAAGATGTGGCTGTTGCTGGGAGACAAATCTGTTCCTCCAGCTTGTCCTATTTTTTTTAAAAAAAAAGATTGTACCTAGATTTAGGGATGTTAGTGTTCCCCTTTACTCAGCTCCTATTAGGCCAGTCATTCAGTGTATTGCACCCCTTGGCACATATCTTTCCAGACACCTGCAGCAAATGGATTGCCCACAGAGTTACCTTACTAAATGGATACAAGCCCTAAACAACATGTCCTACAGGACTGATTGAATACCCTGCCACTATATCTGGTATCCTACAGACTGCTAAGAATTAATCTGCGTCTGACATACAAGGCATCTTCTAACCCAATACTGATGAATTTACTGCACATCAGCAAGCCAAATAGCATTAGAAATACCTGGTCTAGAGATGTAAACCTCTTCTGCAACATCAACAGAACAGTTTGGAGGGGCAGGTATACCTCTCAGAGGATACCGCTACTCTGGTACAGACAACCCAGCCACATAAAAAGTTCATCCCTGTCCATATACAAGAGCAGCTTGGATTGATGGATGGGAAACAGAAAATGTACCTGCCCTGTGTACTACCAATGGGCAGAGACAACTCCTAAATGTTTTATCCCATGCATTGGTCCCTTCAAATAAACTATGGTAAGATGCCAGTTATTCTCATTAGGGGTAATATATAATTATCAACTATGGGATGGGTAAGGCCAATCTCTAACCAAATGAGATTGTTTAATTCAAGACCAAAAAGGAAAACTGGCTAGACATAAAATGGTCTGCAAGGGCAGCTAGCTGAGTACTTAGTGATGAAACTAAGGAACTATATATTAGCAGCGGTTCTATGGACATTTGCTGTATTCAGCCAGAGCAACCTTTGTGGCTTTGATACCTAAAAATGGACAGGATCATACAAACCAATTTCATTACTTCTTTTGGAAACTAAGACTAAGATGCATGCATGGATAGATGGTTATAAATATTTCTTTCATATATTCTCCTACCACTCACCACAGATTAGAAGAAGATAAGCAAAACGTCTTACACCTTGTCCAATTCTGTCTCAATATGATTCAGTGGGCTAAAAGAAGATCTAACCTTATGGGTGAATTCTGTATTGACCTCCAGAGAGCTTTTTACTCATTTGAGTGGGATTTGTTTTCTGGGAATCATTGTGGGCATGTAGATTCTAAGTTTTTTTTTTTTTGTGAATAGGTGGAAATTACTTTATAGCCTTCCACTTGCTCATGTTGATACCAATGGTCTACTATCCTGGAGTGCTTGCTTTGTAAATGGGGTGCAAGACAGGAGTTCCCATTGCCACCAGTGCTGTTCATCTTGGCAATCAACCCTCTTTCTACATGTATTCATCTTGACAATTAACACTGCTGATAAATAAATTCAGAAAACAAGCCCTCAATGCACAGACATGTTTTCAAATGGCACCATGATATCTTCAGCTTGGTTTGCATACAATGGAGAGATTTGGCTAACTGACCCAAAAGTCAATCTAATGCCTGTCCTGGACATTTTGAATAGGTTTGGACAGATTTCAGGATCAGTCCTGAATTAAGTAAATTGTACACTATTACCCTTGAACACTGCATACTCACTGATCATAGATATGATAAGATAGCCAGAAATAAGGTTGTTTCTAGCTGCAAATATATGGCTATAAATATCTCTCTCTCTCCATATATCTGAGATTATTGAAAGGAATGTTCAGCCTATATTTTCTGAATGTAATTGACTGTCATCAGACTGGAAGTGTTTACAAATTCCCTTCCTAGCCAGAATCAATACCATTAAAACGTTTTGCTTTCCCAAATTTCTGTACTTATGTAGGAGCTTACCTATCATCTGTAATAGCCCACTCCCACAGAAGTTATAAAACCTGTGAGGTTTTTTTCTTTTTTTATGGGACTCCTCTATGTTCAGGATAATCTAGGAAGAAATTGATTAGCTCATTTGCTAGATGAAGTCTTCAGCTTCCTGTTGTATGCAATGGCTGTTTTTTTGAATCAACTGCTTCAAGTCAGAATGTTACCTGCCCCAGTCTGACTAATTCCAGAGGTTGTTATGCATAATCAACCGTTATGCCCTGGGACTGATAGGAAAAGAAAAGTATGGGATCCAAAATGTCTGGAAGTTTGGATTGACAAAAGTGATCTATGGCAAAAAGGATGGGTGGTTGGCCCTCGTTTGTGAATTTGGGATCACATCTGAGACCAATGACAGTACCAGGTTGATGATACATATACATTTTAGCAGGACTGGATTGACATTTTTTTTGAAAAACCTAGTCAGTAATGGTAATTCCCTTTATTTCAAGAGTGTATTGATATCCTTACTTCTACAAATATTACATTTTAGCAATACTTCATACTATGATCAATATTCTTACTAGTCAATTTTTCCATATACCACAGTCCTAAACTTGACTTTCTGGGGGAATTATTGTCACTCTTTGGAATACAGCTGTATACTTAAAGGGTACTATTAAGGAGTTATATAGAGCACTAATTAAACTGAAGATTGAACCAAGTGCAAATTCTAAGGCAGCCTGGGTGCAGTGGCTGGGGAAAGAACTGTCTGCAAAGCTATATTAACACGTGGTGGTTTAATGGTAATCCATGTTCTCTGTTGCACGAGTTGCCCTTACTTAGTATAAAACTCTTAACATGGTATAAAATTCTACACCAGTGACACATTTCTCCAATTAGCCTGCAAAAATGGGATTCCCACTGGGGGTAGCTGTTGGAGGTGTCACAGCGTTGATGCAGACTATTTACAATAAGGTATGGTATGGGACATCCCAAAGTCAAGGAGATGTAACTGGAGGTGACAGCTTGGGCCTTATGGGCCGCTTTACCCAGTCATTGATATAGTCAGTTTTGGTTATTGCATCTTACCATAGAAAACAATAGGTTAAATGATGGAGGAAGGTATTGCACCAGAGTAGTACATTTGATAGCACTTGCTGTTACATTTTATACTTTGGAGATCTATGTTTGGTATGTATAAACATTGTGTTTGGTTTTGTTTAAAAAATACAGTAACTGTTTTTAAGGCTACTGGCATTTTTTTTATTTGCATTGGCATTATCTTTCTTCTTGATTCTTCATTATATGTGAATTGTATAGTTGTTCATGGAAAAGTATTTCTGCTTCCATGTTTACATTTGGTGACGATGTAAAAAATAACACTTTATGATAAAACAGAAGTGCAACTGTTTATCTGCAGTTACATAATCCAATCCTCCTCTCCCTTGCTCAGTCTAAAATACAGCTTAGAAGTCTTTTATACCTGTTAGCTCAATCAATCATGCTGAATTGCACAATTCACTTCTCCTTCCTTAATGACTCTTATTTTCATTGAAAGTCAGTAACTATTAGCTGCATTCTTAAACTGCTTTCATTACATTCCATCCCTAACTGATGGTATCTTGGATCTGAGCTCTGCATTTGTACGCACACTTAAAATATTGTTACATACGTGTTTACACATAGAATTCTATATGCACCTGTACAGATCACTTACATGCTGCTGCTGATATTTTTGACTTAATTCTTTGCTATCTTGTGTATCAATACAAGTAACTTCTGTGCCATCTTTGTTTTTAGCACTGAAATCTGAAATATTCATGTTCTGTGTTGTTAGTCTCTCAGTAGTGTTTTTTTTTCTATGTTATTAGTCTCCAATAAAGCTTCTACTTAAATAATATATGTATTCATTGTTGTTTCTGGCCTAATAGTAGTTTCTCTTTTTAATTATTTTCCTGAGCTTTTCTGTCCAGGCCTTAACTGAAAATTACTTTTGATCAGCCTTTTTACCCATTAATAAATAACTAACTGCTTATTTAAATTAATATTAAAAAAAACAAGCCATCAGGACAATGCTCTAATAGAGTTGGTGTTACAGATGGATAGAACCAAGATTATGACCAAGGATTGATTAGTGGACTCAAGTACTGGAGGAACTGGTAAGGGAAAGAAGGAATAAATTGCTGCTACTGGCTGCTCATCCATCTTTGTGGAGGGGGTAGTAAGCAGATTGACTAAGTGTTATACTGACATTTATGGCTAGTGGAGGAAGAGGTCAGGTGCAGCACCATATTGTGTGTGTTCATTAATTCACCAAGCAGTACATGGCACTATATTCAGAAGTCAGCACATCTGCAGAAACATGCATATGTCAAGAGATACTGTTGTGCATTTCTGCTTCTATGATTATCATGCCAGATGCATTAAAGGGGTGGGGGTAGGGGATAATACTCTTAAAAAATGTCTCCATTCAAAAGAAGTGCCTGGTTATAAAATATAGGTTCATAGGTTCAGACGTAAGTACTAGGCTAGTTGCCCTTGTTGGCCATTTCAAGCCTAGCCACTTTCACTTTTTGTGCAATTAATGAACCTATCCCATTTGGTTAGAGATTCATCCCATGGTCAGTAATTATATATTACCCCTAATGAGAATTACTGGCATCATATCATAGATAATTTGAGGGGACATATGCATGGGATATGCATTTAGGATCTGCCTCTGTCCATTTGTAGTACATGGGGCAGTCCTGGGGTAAATTTTCCATTTTCCATCCATAGATCCAAGTTGTGCTTGAATATGGACAAGAATGAACTTTTCTGTGTGGGTGAAGAGTCTGTTCTAGGGCAGCAGTATCCTCTTTGAGATATACCTGTTCCTCCAAAACATTCTGTTGATGTTGCAGAAGAGCTTTAGAACCATAGACTGAATATTTTGGATGCTGTTTAACTTGCTGATGTATAATAATTTTCAGAAAAAAAAAATTCATCTGCTTTTACTGTACTTGTGTTTCTACCTACTTTTTTTACTTTTGCATCATCTTAAAAGTACTCAATTGTATTTATTACTGCTTGGTGTAACTCATTCTAAGACTTTTGGTTTAAACACTTGGGCTTCAGACCAGTTGTTTTGCACTGAGAGGGTTTGTGGTCTACACTGTAGTGGCAGAACAGGTAGCTTACATCCTTCTAGGTTGGGAACTGCTGATTGAGGGCTCAGTGTCTGTTATTCTAAAAGTGTATTAATTCTGGTTTAAGCACTTGGGCTTTCAGGCCAGTTATTTTACATTAAGAGGGTTTGTGGTCTGCACTCTTGTGGGAGGAGAGGCTGGACTCTGCCCTTCTGAGCTGGGAATTTCTGGTTGAAGGCTTATAGTGCATGCATATCTGAACTGCTTCTTACTGAAGTTGGTGCACCTTGTTTGCTGTGGCATAGACTGGATTCGGGCCTGCTGGATCTAGCTTTGTTTCTGTAACTTGAGCACTAATCCAGGCATTCTCTAAAGTATTCAATTGTATTTATTACTGCTTGGTATTAACTTGATTAAAGTGTAGCTATCATTCTAAGTCTTTTGGATTAAGCACTTGGGCTTCAGACCAGTTGTTTTACATTAGGAAGGTTTGTGGCATGCACTGTGGTGGCAGGACAGGTAGCTTTCATCCTTCTAAGTTGGGAACTGCTGATTGAGAGCCCAGTGTCTGTTATTCTTAAAGTGTATTAGTTCTGGTTTAAGCACTTGGGCTTCAGGCCAGTTATTTTACATTAAGAAGGTTTGTGGTCTGCACTCTTGTGGGAGAAGAGGCTGGACTCTGCCCTTCTGAGCTGGGAATTTCTGGTTAAAGGTTTATAGTGCCTGAATATTTGAACTGTATCTTACTGAAATTGGTACACCTTGTTTGCTGTAGCATAGACTAGATCCAGGCCTGCTGAATCTAGCTTTGTTTATATGCTTGTTGTTTGTTTGCTTGTTATTTCCCTGGAATGCTAATTCCACCTAATACGCTTATCAGCTTCTGTGGATCACTAGTGATATCTGCATTGCTTACTGTACTTATTTCCTTGTTTCATTTGAAAGAAAGTTACTGTTTGTCGTTTTTGCACTTAAGTTACCTGGCACTTGCTCACTAAAGCAATTATATAAGTCAGCACTAAAAATTAAAAGCACTACACCCTCACTCCCCACTGGCCCTGGTTTTCAATTATTAAGGAATTCCCAATATTATTCTAGCATGTCCAAAGGTCAGTTGTCAATCTCCTCTACAGTCCAGCTGGTGAATCTGGGAATCTTGAGGCAATGTTACAACTGCCTCATGTGCACAGACAACCCTCTCCTCCTCCCAACAAATTCCAACACATGTGAGAGATGCAACCATATAGCCAAACTGGAGGCTAAGCTCTCTCAACTCAATACTGGCATAACCAGTCAGGAGGAGAAGGAAACTACACTCACTACAATTCCAGTCTCACATAGACCTACCATGACAGCAAACCACACATAATCACACAAAAACATACTCGGAGGCTCTAAATAAAGATCTGCCGAAGCAGCAGAGACCTCCAAAGCAGACACCCAAGCAGCCGCTACCCCAAAACAAAACACGTGCAACACATATCTCACAAAGCCAGTGTGCCAAACAGTCAAATCCCTTAAGACTAAACAACACACCTGATACACTTGTAATAGTTGACTATCGTCAGGCACACTGACGTCCCGCTCTCCAGGCTGAACAAGGAGAGGGTCACGGTGAACAGCCTGCCAGGCGCTAGGATCCGCCACATAACACAAGCACTCCAAGGCAAGTACAAATATGACTCAGTCATTGTCCATGCTGGTGTGAATGGCCTGAGACGTACCTCCCAGGACTACATGAAAAGAGACATAAAGGAGTTCTCTGAGCATGTAGCCCTGGCCGGTATGACCCTGACCTTGAGTAGCATCTTACCCTCACCAAGAATGATGCCACAATATGAAGACAAGATGATCAATTTCAATAATTGGCTTAAGTACTGGTGTCATTCAAAGGGGATCCAATGCCTGTCAGCCTGGGATGATATGCTCGACAAGCCACGATGCTTCGCTAGGGACGGCTTGCACCTGTCACACCTGGGCTTTTGGATAATGGCAAAGGCTCTTGCTACCCCCATAGTGCCTTTTTTAGGCAAGGCTCAAAAGACAAACCCACCTCCATAGGTATCACAAGGGATAAGAAACTAAGAGTAATGCTACTCAATGCCAGAAGTCTTAACCTCAAGATGCACGCACTCGAAACTTTCCTTAGCATGGAGTACATCGATATCTGTGCAATAACAGAAACCTGGTTCAGGGCTCCTGAGAGCACCCCAGCACTACCAGGTTATACCTCATACCATGCTTTTTGGCCCCAAAACTTGGACCGAACCACAAAAGGAGGGGGAGTATCTATATTCATCAAAGATACCCACACCTCCAGGTTGGTGGCAAAGCACAAAGCATCAGAGACTATCCATGTGCAACTAACAGTGGGTAAAACTGCCTTCCAGTTTATAGCCTGCTACAGACCACCCTCCCAAACCCAGGAACCCCACTCGGCCTTCCTGAGAACACTGGAAAATATGAAGGTCTCTCCAAACACCATTATATTGGGTGACTTCAACTACTCAAACATAGACTGGGAGCATTACTCTAGCTCCAACACCCTAGCCCAAATGTTCCTAGAATTTATAAACTCAAATGCTATGGAACAACTTGTTACCACTCCCACAAGAGGGGAAAACATACTGGACCTGATCATCACCAACATGGGGACTCTATGCTCCAGACCAGAAGTGTATCCCTCACTAGTAAGATCAGACCATAAACTAATCTCACTGGATATCCACATCCCGACCCCACCCCCTGCCCAGAAAACCACAGTGAAAAACTTCTCTAAAGCAAATTTCACACTCCTCAAAACTGAGGTGGAATCCTTCAAAGCCCCCGGGCCTGTGGAAAATACGGCCCAGACTGCAGAAACCTTTATAAACGCATTCTATGAACACCTTCAGGAATGCGTGGATCATGCGATCCCAAATAAAACCAAGACCCAATCCTCCAAAGGCAGACGTCCTGTCTGGTGGACCCCAGCCATAAACAAACTATACAATAGAAGGAGGAAGCTGCTAAATGATAGAGCAATATCCCAAAAAGGGAAGGCATCACTGATCAGTATTAGAAAAAAACTACTGGCACACATAAAATTGTCTAAGGCCAGCTTCGAGAGAAAAATTGCACAGGTCAATAAGGATAATCACAAGGCTTTCTTTAATTATGTTAGGAACCTGGGTGGTAATTCCCAGATATGCTAAGAATTAGTCCAAAATGACAAAAAAATACACCGAACCCACAGACATTGCCAACATCCTAGCTGACAGGTTCAGCGCAAACTCCGCCCCCCTCCTCACCAAAAGGGTAAATATCTATCCCAGCAGAGTGCTGCCCCCCTGACATCTCAGATGCTCAGGTAAGAGCCGCCCTCCAAAGCAAAAAGACAGCATCAATGGGACCAGATGGTGTCCCGGGCTGCGTCCTACATGAACTCCAAGAAGAGCTAAACCCAAACATAAAACTACTGTTCAATCTCAGCCTTACTACAGGATATGTGCCCAAAGAGTGGTGTACAGCAACAGTGGTCCCTCTCCATAAAGGTGGTCCCTCAACGGATCCTGGAAACTATCGCCCCATAAGCCTGACTAGCTTGGTCTGCAAAGCTATGGAAAGGATCATCATGGACATCATAAATAAAGATATTGGGGAGCTACAAACACTGGATCCTACCCAGTTCGGCTTTGTTAAGGGCAGATCCTGCCTCTTAAACCTGGTTGATTTCTTTGAAACAGTCACCAAGGCCATTGACGAGGGGAAGGTGGTCCACACAGCCTACCTGGACCTCACAAAAGCCTTCGATACAATACCCCACTCGGGCATTATAGATAAGCTCACCAGCTTAAATATAAACCCCTATGTCACTAGATGGATTGCAAACTGGCTCAAGGACAGAACCCACATGGTTAGAATTGCTGGGGCCATGCCAGACTCCAAACCAGTTACAAATGGTGTCCCACAAGGCTCAATCCTGGGACCTCTCTTGTTCGGTATATATTTCTTGGAGGTACAGGCCAACACGGAAGGACTGTGGCTGACCAAGTTCGCAGATGACTGCAAACTGGGCACCATAATCGACTCTCCAGCCGACACAAGCATCCTCCAAAAGGGCCTCATAGAAACAGACAACTGGTGCCAGAGCCATGCCCTCAAGCTAAATGCCAAAAAGTGTATAGTCATTCCCTTTGGCAAAAACAAAGTGCCCACAAATTACCACATAGGTGGTAATCCATTAAGTACAGAAGAAGTAATTAGGGACCTGGGGACCCAAGTTGATAGCAATCTCTCATTTGACAACCACGTGGCCAAAGTGGTTAGAAGAACATTTTATATAGCCCACCTAATCATGAAGGGATTCACATCTAGATCAGGGAGGTCATCGTGCCTCTTTACTCATCCCTCATCAGGCCCATAATTGAGTACAATGCCCCTTTGGGATGTACCTTACCAGACACCTGCAGCAACTGGAAAGACCCCAAAAGTACCTCACCAAGATGATCAAAGGGCTCAAACAGATGCCATATGCTGCCGGTTAAAGCAACTCCAGCTCTACTCAGTGCCATACCGCCTGTTCAGAGGCGATCTGTGCCTGACGTATAAGGCCTTGTCCAACCCAGAATTAATGGACATGCTGCACCTCAGAAAATCCAAATCCCATTGAGCTATGCCGAGAGACTTGAACCTCAGCACTGAAATAAATAGGACATGCTGGAGGGACAGATTCATAACCCAGAGGCTCCCTTCACTCTGGAATAAAATCCCAGTCCAGGTTAGGCAGAGTCCCTCATTGACTCTTCAAGAGGAATCTTGATGAGTGGATGGGAGATCATAGGTTTACCCCGGGTATCACTTCTGTGTCACTGTTAGACAGAGGCACAGTATACTAACCTCAAAAAAGGGCATAGCAAAATAAATTTAAAATGGGTGGCGAAAGCCAAACACATTCTGGCTAGGCTTATAAATGCCCTAGGGAAGATAGCCTAGTATGAACCTATGAACCTATGAACTATTAGTATTGGGTTAGAAGATGATTTGTATGCTAGACACAGGTTACCTCATAGCAGTCTGTAAGATACTGAGTATTGTGACAAGGCTTTGAGTCGATCCATGTAGGACATGTTGTATAGGCTTTTTATCCTTTTAATAAGGATATCTGGGGCGAATTGGGGTCTACCCTCACTTGCAGGGAAGACGCCAAATCTTTGTACAGGTTTATGGAATCTATATTGCGTAGAGAAAATTTAGGGATGTAGGACGAAACTCTTTTCATGGCTACCTGGATGACAGTTCTTATGGGTGAAGTAGTGCAATAAATAGCAGGCATGAGGGGGAAGGATATATTTAAAAAAAATAAATAAATAAATAAATATATATATATATATATATATATATATATATATATATATATATATATATATATATATATATATACATTTTTTTCCAAACAGTAACAGAAAAAAAATATCTTCATCTACTTCCTACCCTCTTATATGCTTCACCTACTCAGAATACTAAATTTGAGCAAAGCTATAATAAAGTGGTGAAATTCTCTGCTAACTTTCTATCCAGGACCCATTACTGCTTGGCCCAGAAGGTACCTTAACTGGTTGGAATTACCTAATTAGCTCTCCTACTGTCAATTAAAAGTAGCATGCATCATTATTTGACAGATAAATGTCCATCCTAAAAATCCACCTTCTGGTGTATTCCCCAAATAAAGTCATAGGTTCATAGGTTCATAGGTGTTTACTAGGCTAATGACCACAAGGGTCTTTTTAAGCCTAGGTGTGCATCCTAAATCTCTGACAAATTCTGATACCCTTTCTAAGTGTAAGCATGGGCCTGAGAGATGAACTATTTATAGTTTGCCTGTGTCCATTAGAGACATAGGTACCAAACCAGGGATGAATTTCCAGTTTCCCATCCAATTGTCCAAGTTGCACTTGAATTGGTTAGGGAATAACTCTGCTTCACATGGATGGAGAGCCTGTTTCATAGATGGGGTAGTCTCTGGGATGCATACCTACCTCTCCAGCGGGTCCTATTTATATCAAAGGCAAGGTTTAAGTCTTTAGAATGGGTAATTCTGGTGCTGTTTGTTTTGTGGTAAATGCAGGAGGTCAGTCAGAGTGGGGTCTAACAATTTCCTGTATGCCAGGCATAGATCTCTCCTCAAACGCCTGTAGGAGACAGAATACAGGGATAGGGCCTTGAGGTGGTCTGCATAGGACATTTTACTTACACCCTGTATTCTTTTAGTGAGGAACCTCTGTGGACATTCCAGTTGTTGGATATGTCTGGTTAGGAACATACCAAAGGGGGTATTGTACTCAATGATAGGTCTGATGAATGTCAGTAGAACAATGACTTCCTTGTTTTTAGATGCCATGCCTATGTTTATAAGTTGTGCAACACAGAATGATTTCCTCACCACTGTGGATACATGATGGTCAAAGGCTAGATTACTATCTATGTGTGTCACTAAATCCCTGACTACTGGGTCAACTCTAAGGGGTGTGTTGTCAATATGATAGTTACCAGGAATGGATGACTTCTCAAAGGATACTATTATGCATTTATTGGCATTTAGTTTTAGTCCATGGCTCTGACACCAGTTGTTTGTCTGTGTCAGCTCCTCCTGGAGAACATTTGTGTCAGTGTGAGATTCAATGACAGCTCCTAATTTGCAATCATCTACAAATTTAGTCAGCCAGAGACCACTGACATTGGCCTTGACTTCTGAGAAGTAAATGCCAAAAAGCAGAGGTCCACGGACTGATCCCTGAGGGACACCACTTGCGACTGGTCTCTTTGTAGAGGTGGGCTCCCCAATTTTAACTTCCTGGGACCTATCTGTGAGCTGGTTGGCTGTCCAATGGGTGACATATGGGTTTGTACCTAACCTCTTGAGCTTGTCTACAATGTCTGAGTGGGCTATTTTGTCAAATGCCTTGGGCAGGTCAAGGTAGGCAGTGTGAACAATTTTGCCCTCGGCCATTGCTTTGGTGACCCTCTCAAAGAAGACCACCAGGTTGAGGGGCATGATCTGCCTTTGACAAAATCAAACTGGGTTGGGTCCAATGTCTGCACTTCTACTATATCTCTGTTGATCATCTTCATGATAATTCTTTCCATGGCTTTACATATAAGACTAGTGAGACTTATGGATCTGTAGTTTCTAGGGCCTGTAGATGGCCCACCTTTGTGCAAAGGGATCTCTGTTGCCTTTCTCCAGGAGGAATGAAGCCTGTTTGGAGGCTACAGTTAAATAGTAATTCCAGAGGCCCTGGTAGGTCATGTTTCATGCTATTTAGAAGGCATCCTGGGATATTGTTGGGGCCCATTGATGCAGTGTTCTTGGTCTTAGAGAGAGCATTAAGGACCTGTTCCCTAGTGATCGTAGGGGGAGTTATGTTTGATGATATTTCCTGAGGGAAGTTTGAGGGGGAGAGAGAGGTAAAGTTTGAGATGAATGTATCAGCCAGGAGGTTTGATATATCTTCTGGCTCAGTATAGGTGGCTCTATTTACAGTGTGCACTGCACACAATTGTGTATTGCCTTTGGAGTTGTGGACATAGCTAAAGAATGCTTTGTAGTTGTCCTTGACCTGGGAGGTCAAGCTTACCTCAAATTTGGCTTTGGTAGACTTCATTTGTCCTCTGAGTTGTTTGTTTAGTTTGATGAAAGAGCTTTTATCCTGCTGGTTGCTGCACCTCCTAATTTTGCCATAATTTTCTTCCTCCTGTTATACAGCCTATTCATTTTCTGATTCCACTAGGGTGACTTGTTTATTGAGTTCATTCTCTACTTCTTCCTGGTGGGTACAGTTGCCTCTGTGCAGTTATTAACATGCTTGCACAGGGTTTCTGTGAACAGTTCTGCATAGGCAGCAGTACTCTCAGGGTTTATTGGGTGTTGAAATTTTGTCAGATTCTCACTTAATAGCAGAAGGTTAGCCTTAGAATATTTTCTGAATATTCCATGTTTAGATGGGGGTCCAGGTTTTATTTTTACTTCAAAGGAGACCATTTTGTGGTCTGACTTTACCAGGGAAGGCATTACAGTAAGGGATGTGCAGCAGTCTCCCATATTAGTGAGGACCAGATCCAGTATGGTTGCACTCCTGGTTGGTGTACTGACTATCTGATCCAGGGAATTTGTGTTTACAAAATCCAGGAATCTCTGTGCCAGTGCATTTGGTGTCATATATGATTCCCAGTTAGTAGTGGGGTAATTAAAGTCACCCATTAATATGGTATTGGGTTGGATGGTTAGTGTTTCTAATAAGTTTGAATGCATGGTATGGGTTTCCTGGGTCATAGAGGGGGACCTATAGCTTGCAAGGAAGTGGTATTGGATTTTACCTATGGTGATTTACATTGAGCTGCTCAAGTGCATTGTCCTGTTTGACCAGCCTTGACGTATATTTATTTTTGATATAAATAGGGATACCTCCACCTTTAGTCCCTGCCTGTGAAGTAGCTGACCTAAATGTGTAGAAGGCATTATAACCTTGCACTGTTGGTGTGCTCTCTGCAGCTTTAAACCATGTCTCAGTGACTGCACAGATGTCAGCATTCTCTAGTGTAAAGATAGCTTCTAGGGAATGGAGTTTTTTGTTTAGACTCCTTGAGTAGTAATATCTTTAGATTTTCTTGGTTTTGATTTGCTATGTTGGAAGTACTTTCATCTTGGGATTGCCTAAAAAAGGCACTATGGGGGAAGACAATGTTTTAGCTTATATTCAATAGCCTAGAGGGAAGAGGTGCAGACCATTCTTTGCAAAGCAGCGTGGTCTGTTGACCATCTCCTTCCATGCTGACAAATATTACACCCACTTAGAATGGCACCAGAAACTAAGCCAATTATTAAAGTCAATCATCTTTTGTTTGTATTGTGGCATCATCCTTGAAGAAGGTAAAATGCTGCTCAATGCTAGGCTCATACCAGCCTGAGACACATATTTCGAGAGCTGCATGATGTCTCTCTTCATATAGTCTAGAGAGGTATGTCTCAGATCATTTACTCCCACATGGACTATGACTGAGACATATTGGTAATTGTGGTCCAATGACCTGAGTGCATGTGTAATGTGGTAGATCCTAGCTCCTGATAAGTAACTGACTATTTTAACAGAGGAAGCTGGAAGGGAAGGGATTAAGCTCAGTCCTTCCTTCTTTCCAAACAAATTTCTTCTCTTATCCACTTAATCACGCAATGCATCTGATTATGCTCTTTACTTTAATTGTGTCTCCAAAATGTGGTACACCATTCCTTTTACACAGAGTGTCACAGAAAACCTTCAAAAGCTTTAAAACTCACCTCCTGAAACATACCTGAAACATTTTGGGCCAGATTCTGTAAAGTTCATGGAACCCAGTGCATTACTCCAATATCAGCAGCAAAGTTGTGGATAACAACGTGATACGTAACTGTGAACTCCAAATATCTCAAAACACAATGGAATATTTTAGTAGTAATGGCATATTGTATATTACTGATAACAAATTTGTAAGCAATGAAAAATCACTGTCAAAGCATAATGCACATGTTATGGAAAGAATCTCACAATCCAAGCAGCCTGACAGTCGTCAGTATATATCTATAACAGAAGCTCTCTGGTAAGCATAAAGATAACTATAGAATATCACCAAGTCAGTTATTATTAAAGTATGCTATTACTTACAGATTCCAATGGAATCCACACATTTTCTAATAAAAAGTAAATAAAGGTGGAGAGCAATCAAACCCAAGTTGCCACAGCTAATATTAGCTAACAATGGGTGCAGGACCTGTGTGGGTGACACAGGTAATGTGTACATCCAAGGAAACTGGAAGACAGAAAAGCAAATGTGGGGTATGGGTGAAGAAGAGGGACACACAAGACGTATACTGGAACTGGAAAATCAGATGGAAAGTCAGATGAACATGGGCAATGTTTTTTTTTTTTTGGTGGGAATAGGCCCCATTTTTTAATTTTTTAAGAACAGAAGGAAAGGTAAAGATAGAGAGAGAGGAGAATAAGCCCATTACAGCAGCACACTGCACAACATGGATAATAGAAAGTTGTCAAACAGGGTGGGGATGCATACCAGCCATGGTGAAATGTAGAAAAAACATATCTACCTATGCACTATCACATTATGACATGTTGCAAATGGTGTGGCAGTTCCACATGGATGTGTATGACCAATGGTAGATTTGTGTTGTAGGTAATAAATAGGCATCACTGTATACATTGAATAAATAAACACATATCAAAGTAGTCTATCAGCAATGCAAGTGTAAGCCAAAGAACATCACATATGAACAGATGCAGATCTAAAAATGCTATATAACTCTAGCAGAGGACAAAAATGATTTTCTAACTATGCATGTGAAAGCCAAACAACCAAGCACAGCAGTATTGCAGCAAAGCAGCAAAATGACTACTAAATACACAAGTAGATATACACAACCCAAACAGATGTTTGATGGAGGGCATATATATGACACACATATGCCATGCCAAAAGCATGCATATATATGACACACATATGCCATGCCAAAAGCAACACACATGTGTAGGTATATATGTATGACCGTCAGTGGTCTAAATGTAATGTACATGAAAGCAATGTCAGTACACATTCACAAATCAATGATATTTAAGAATATTTGCACAAATTCAACACTACAGCATAAAATAAAATCAAGTTGTGCTTGTGATGATGTGGGGTAGTAGCAGCTATGGCAGAGAGAGTAAGTCAGTGCATGTGTAACATATGCCAGTATAGCTGTCATTTGTATATCAAACTGATTTGTACAGATGCTTCTGTTAAAAATGCATTCGTAAAGTCAATTGTGTTAAAAATGTATCAGCAGTGGTCCTGCTGGACAGAAAAGAAATTCACATTTATATCAGACTGCATTTTTGTAACTGAGGAAATGTATCTATTTTAACAGAGGAAGCTGGAAGGGAAGGGGTTAAACTTACCCCAGCTAACTCTAAGAAAAATAGCCTGAAATTAAATGACTTGGTTTAGACCATAAAGATTTTATCTTATAGACCTGAATGCAGCCAGAAACACAATGTCTGGGCCGGGAATGTGCTCTTGATGTCCTCAGTGTTGAACTAATCACTTCCCATGGGTGCCAGAGAATGTCTGGTTAGTCTCTACAGAAAGGATTAAAGGGGTGGCATTGTTTTGTAGTCTCTAGATGCTGGAATAAGCATTAGCAAAGCTCTAGGTATGTATTGTGACACATCTGTGTTAGATCCTGGCTCAAGTTGCTAGCAAGGGGGTAGATATTAGTGAGAGATATGATAGTGACACTCAGCACTTTGTCTTGGACCTTACAAAAAAGACAGTCATCCACTTCATCTTGCCTTGCTTTAGTAGGTAACTTTAGGGAACAGTAATTCTTCTGTCATTTATGGAAAATAGTGAGATTAGCTAAAAATATTGAATCTATCTGAGTCTTTCCATCTGTATTATTTTTTTTGTATTTCCTGTGAACTGAAACTCTGATGTTTATTGTAAATAGATATTCAGTACTTTCATATTTTCTATTTTATTATTTATTATTAAATATAGCTAAACATTTCTTTGTGGCTGTTTTTTTAGAAAATAGTTAATCTTTGAGATAATTACATTTATTTGGTGATACGGTGGTTTCATGCTCCTGAAAATCTTGTTACTCGGCTAATGCTACCATTTGTATAAGTATTAATTTTACTAAGAGTAATTGGGTACCCTTGTAAGAGCCTTAAAGTAGCTGGCTGGTGGCAGTAAATCTACCTTATAGTCTGGGTGGAGGTGACATACCAGGTAAGTCTGTGCCAGCCTTTTCCAGGTGTGTGTGTGTGTGTGTGTGTGTGTGTGTGTGTGTGTGTGTGTGTGTGTGTGTGTGTGTGTGTGTGTGTGTGTGTGTGCGTAAATCAAATTTCAAAGTGTGTGTGTGTGTGTGTGTGTGTGTGTGTGTGTGTGTGTGTGTGTGTGTGTGTGTGTGTGTGTGTGTGTGTGTGTGTGTGTTCCTATCATGTTGTTGAACATTTAGATTGTCAAACGCCTAAACGTCAACACCTAAATGTTGAACGCTGAAAACCATGAACGGCCAATTATACAAATGTTTTCCCAGGGAAAATATTTGCTTGGCTGTAATCGGGGATTTGCCCTTTTCCCTGATGTAGAGCAATTTCAGAGTGGGAATATTTAGTTAGGGGGCACAGCCCCCCATGTCAGGGGATGGGGTTATGGTTTTAAAGTTTTTTTTTTTTTTGGCCAAGCAAATTTTTTTGTCATGGCAGAAAAAAATTGCATAATTGGCTGTTCGCTTTGTTTACAGAATTTGACATTTAGGTGTCGACGTTTAGGCATTCAACAATCTAAATGTTCAACATTGTAATATAGACGCTGTGTGTCAGCTACTTGGAACACAGACACAAAGCACTGGTTTCTGCAGAGAGAGAAAGATGGAGTCTTATTTGGGGCCTGGAGAGGAAAACTCAGCCCCAGGACTGGAGTGTACTCCCTGTGTGCTCTTAAGGGAAATTGTATTTTGTGCAGAGAACTGCATCTGGAAATACTGTGTGCATTCATTTTAGTTCTAAGTGAACATTTCCACCAGTGTCAGTGGTGAGGATTGAGGCTCCTTGATTACTGGCACAGAGGAGGGACATCACAGTGAATTTCAAAAGCTTACACTGATTAACACACAAGTATAACAAGAATAAGGATGTGTGACTAGTATGCAGTTGTCCTGCACCTGTAAAATGGCCATACATTTGGCACATGTTGAACATGTCAACAATGTGTAATTTCAACAAAGGCAAACATGTTTGCAAAATATATTACGTAAATATGAAGGTGGAAGTAAGGTGGACTGGGCCCACATCAAGGAACACAATGATAAAGTAGGAACACATGTTAAGATTACACATTGCAAATTCATGTGTACAACCCATATGTTTAAGCAAATGGCAATGCATGTCATATGGGCAGACTGCACTGCTGATGTCCACCAAAATGGGTATGTATAACTTATGCATACACAGTGATGTGAAATCATGTAACATCAACAGGCATAGGTAAGCAAGCTAATAATTTCAATCACATGCACATATCCTGATATGCCAATGTTGAATAAACAACCACAGGTCTATGTCTTATACCCTGCTTATTAGTGAGCAGCAGACACTCCTGTGAGCATCATTACAGAACATTAGCGATAACTCAGTGAATGCTCATGTGTCAATGTTACAATAGTGTTTCAGCATGGACTGGACTATGTGCAGAGATGTGCAATGCAGTCATCAATTACTGTATATAACTATTGCAAGGTGTGAACTTACATGAATAAGGAATGGATGTGGAAGTGTAACATAGCACAAACACAGCTTAATGAGCTGCTACTGAATAAAATGTCCTTACAACAGTGTATACAATAATGTTGAATTGACATTCGATGCAGTCAGAAAAGGAGGAGTATCTATAGGTATCGCATACCTGTATATGACCCCACATAACATCAGCATTACCAATACATGGCAAACAATACATCATACCAGTGGGACAGCATGCCAACTATCATCCAAAACACATGGGAGATGACATTTTCTTCTGTTGCACATACATGTATAAGAATGTACAAATCTTACCTATACCACAGAGGTAGTGCTAGACTATGGACAGCATTTGTTGCCTGTCAGGTTCCCTCAATAAAACACATGTTTACAGGATAATTGTTGCAGCACTAGCTGCAGCTTAACTGTCGAAATACATGGACAGCTGAATGTAGGAGGAAAGTGCAATGTGTGCCATGCATACATAGAAACATAAGTAAATGTCACACAATGATACCTGTGTGATGCCCACCACTGCTACCAATATATGATGGTCACCAATGCGTATCTTCCCACAGTGGGAGAGTAATCAAGGAGCCTAAATCCTCACCATGACACTGGGGAGGGGCATGCCCTTAGAATACAAATGGACATATTCAGTATTTCCAGATGCAGACCTCTCTGCATCAAGTACAATTTCCCTTAAGAGAACACAGGGAACACATTCAGGCTGGGGTCTGGATGTCTCTTTATCTATCTCCTTCCAGGTCCCCAGTAAGAATCCCCACTGGTATAGCTTGTAGGGTTAGGTCCTCAGCCAAGTGTCCAAGCCAAGTCCTCCAGCACCCTCTCTGTAAACCCAGTGCTTTGTTTCCCTGCCCCAAGTAGCTGACACACACACTCTTTAAGATTTAATTTACACAAACACTCTTTAAGATTTAATTTTCACACACACCTAGGAAAGGCTGGCCCAGACTACCTGCTCTACCAACTTTGCCCAGACTATAAGGTAATTATCACTGCCACCAGTCAGTACTATAATTATCTTAACAGTGTCCAATTATACTGTGTAATATTAATACTAATACAAATGGTAGCAGTTCATCAAGACAGCTAGGCCTCCTGGAGTGGCCCACACAGTGTCACCAAATAAATATAAGTACTCTCAAGGGTTAGATACTTTCTACAAGGACCAGTCACAATAAACATTTTAAATATATTTAATAATAAATAATAAAAGTACATGAAAATACTGAATATATATTCATAATAAACCACAGCATTCAGATCACAGAAAATATTGAAAAGAACAGTGATAGACATACTCAGACAAATAAAGAAAAACAATATCTAAACTAAGCTTCACTATATTTCTGACTGAATCTAAGAGAATTACTTTTCCCTAGTTAAGTTACTTACTACCGCAAAGCAAGATGCTGTGGGTGAGGGTCTTTCTAGTCAGGCTTCCTGAACAGAATACTCAATACTCTGAGATTTCTCTTTGTAATATTTAAAATATAATTTCAAAGAGGGCTGGCAGAATGACCTTATATGGTCACCTGACTCTAGGTTCTCAAAGTATTCCCGTATGAAGCTGAGACAGGAAGTTAGTACAGATGACCACAATACACACCCAAATGTTTATGGCAGTGAGTGGGGCCTCCCCACTTTTCACTGACCTAACGGACAAAGGCTCTTCCCCAGACCCAGCATCTCCATTCCTACCCAACACTGTGGTGTGCCTTTTAAGGGTTTAACAGCTCATTTCATTCCCCTTATTTTTCTTAAAGTTAACCTCTGCTGTGCCAATATCCTCTATTAAAACATATACATTTAATTTAGCTACAATAATACATGTACATTTCTCTTTATTTCAGCAGGGTGCACTGTTGATACATTTAAACACAAACAAAGCTTGCAAATAAATTTTCAGCACCTGCATCTGTACTAAATCAGTTTAACATACAGATGACATACAGTTCTAACACAATTGTAACACAAATCTTGTATAAATCAGTTTGATATTCAAAGAACATATCATAATTTACAAAACTCCAGCTGGCTATGCTGGAACTTGCCCATATCATCACAACCTGCATAGTATGTTTGCACATGTAACACATAAGCATGGCAGCAACATGGTATGCATGTGCACGAGTCATATACTGTCCAATCAGTTATATGGCAATCAGCATGTTGGCAGCATAACACAACTGGAGCACACAGATAATAAACTTACAGATCTGAGGGACTGGCCTGATGGGGATGAGCCTTGCAAATGATCTCTTGGGATATCTCCATGAATGAGCCATACATAGCCCATGCCATGTCCTGGAAAAAATTACCATTGTGTCCCTCATCTTTGTTCAAAACACATTGGTCACAAATTCCCCGATCCCCCACCCCAATAATCATCTTTCTGTTTTTTTCTAGCATTGTCTACTATGGAGTACAGCAGGCATGATGGCTTGTGCAGGTGTGGATCCAGCTTCCTCATCATCCTTGCCATCATCGTTGTCATCATCTGAGGACTCCAGCAGTGGCCTGGCATATGCTTGTCACCTATGTCTGACTAGTAATTGTCCATGTGTCCCATGGTGTGTCAAGATGAATTGCAACTTCTTTTTCTTTCGGCTGCTCCCATTAGGCATTGCCAGAGCAAATCATCTGTTTCCATTTCTTCCTGTCCTCTACATCTTGTTCTGTCACACCAACCACCTGCATGTCCTCTATCACCACATACATAAACCTTATCTTAGGCTTACCTCTTTTCCTGTTACCTGGCAGCTCAATCCTTAGCATCCTTCTCTCAATATACACAGCATTCCTCCTTGGCACATGTCCAAACCAATCCAATCTCACCTCTCTGGCTTTGTCTCCAAACTGTCCAATATGAGATGACCCTCTAATATACTGATTCCTAATCCTGTCCATCCGCATCACACCCAATGCACATCTTAACATCTTTAACTCTGCCACCTCCATCTCTGACTCCTGTCTTTTCATCAATGCCACCGTCTCCAACTCATATAACATACCTGGTCTCACTACTCTCTTCTAGACCTTCCCTTTTACTTTTACTGGTACTCATCTGTCATAAATCACTCCTGGCATTCTTCTTCACCCACTTCACCCTGACTGTACTCTCTTCTTCACCTCTCTTCCACACTCACCATTACTCTGAACTGTTAATCCCAAGTATTTAAACTTATCCACTTTCACCAACTCTACTCCCTGCATCCTCACCATTGATCTATCCTCCCACTCATTTGCACATATATATTCTAGCTTAGTCCTGCTGAACTTCATTCCTCTCCTCTCTAGAGCATATCTCCACTTCTCCAGGGTCTCCTGAACCTGTTCCCTACTCTCACTACAGATCACAATGTCATCCACAAAGATCATAGTCCATGGGAACACCTGTCTGATCTCATCTGTCAACCTGTCCATCACTATTGCAAATAAGAAAGAGCTCAGAGCTGATCCTTGATGTAATCCCACCTCCACCTTGAACGCATCTGTCGCTTCTACCACAGACCTTACCACTGTCACACTTCCCTCATACATATCCTCTGCCACTCTTACATACTTATCTGCCACTCCTGACTTCCTCATACAATACCAACACTCCTCTCTATGCACCCTGTTATATGCTTTCTCTAAGTCAACAAAGACACAATGCAACTCCTTCTGACCTTCTCCATACTTCTCCATCAACACCTTCATTGCAAACATTGCATCTGTAGTACTCTTTCCCGGCATGAAACCATACTTAACCTAGCATCGACTACTCTTTCCCATAATTTCATGCTGTGACTTATCAGTTTTATCCCTATGTAGTTGCTACAGCTCTACACATCACCTTTATTCTTAAAATCATTACCAAAACACTTCTTCTCCACTCCTCAAGCATCCTGTCACTTTCCTAAATTTCATTCTCTCATTCTCTTCACTCATCATCCCCTCAAAGTACTCTTTCCATCTGCTCAACAGACTCTCCTCACTTGGAAGCATGTTTGCCTTGTTATCCTTCATCACCCTTACCTGATTCACATCTTTCCCAGTTTGGTCCCTCTGTCTAGCCACTCTGTACATGTCCTTTACTCCCTCCTTAGTGTCCAACATTTTATGCAACTTGCCATATGCCTTATCCTTAGCCTTCACCACCTCTCTCTTCACCATACGCCTGCTCACCTTGTACTCCTGTCTACTTTCTTCATCTATCTGACAATCCCACTTTTTTTTCACCAACCTCTTCCTCTGTATACCCTCTCTCCATCATATTAGCTAGCTCTCTCCCTTTAACAGTCATACTGCCAACATTCAAAGTTCCTACCCTCAATGCAGGTTAAATATTTGTGAGCTAGTAGATGTTTGGTAGCTAATTGTTTGAAACCCTCCCATGTGAGTGATGATCTATCCTTCCAATGTAATGTAATGTAGTATTTAAGTAAAGAAACTAGTGTTATTAATATTCCAGTTTGTAGTTTAGTCATTTTGGAAATCCCTTTTTGAACATATTCTCTCTTGAAGTTGATATATATAATTAATGATGGAAAAAAACTCAAACAGTATCTCAAAGTGAATTGGCTATGCTGATGTACCAACCCTGATTAAGTTATAAACTAAAAGCGTATTCTGCAATTATCATAACTTGTAACTACATCACCAAGCTCTGCTTCCAATCTGATGTCTCTTACTTTTAATTGTTTGTCCATGAGAATTGTGAGTTCCTACTAGGGAACACTACTAACCCATTGTATATAATCACTTTGTTTTTATAATTGTTTGCTAACATCTGTATAATCTATGTATGTTTGTCTATGTGGAGCTTTTCTCCCCGGGCCTCTGCTGAAAATGGATATGCATCCAATTGGACTATCCCGGTAAACAAATATAAAATAAATAAAATAAATAAATACATTTTGGCATATGTGTAAATAGTTCTTACTGTTTTACAGTTATGTTTTATTATTCAACAATGTATTCTCTGGTCATTTTACTACCTGTCTATTAATATTGTTACATTTTCCTGTATCTGTTTTCACAAAACAAAAAGGAAATAAAAAGATTTTATACAAAGTTCCTACCCTCACTGCTACACTCCTAATCTTTCTCCTTTCTTCCTGCCTTTGGGTATGCCATCCCCTTCTTCTTCTCCTTCAAAATATAGATGAAATCAAGATGAATTGCAACACAGAACAGAAATTACATAGGAATATCTGATACCACCTATCTGTGAAACATGCTCACTGTGACACAATGAACAGGGAGAGAATAGTCCTCATGAAATGACAATTGTCTAGTCTGCCACCATATGCAATGTATGTCAATAGTCAAAACCATAACAATGAATGTCTGTCGTGCCTATCATTCCCATGAAGATCATAGCTGACCTTAAAATGAAACTAAATACATCTGCAATCTGGCATACATTAATTAACATCTCATCTGCATGTCAGTTTTTCAGATAGAAATATGAGACTGAAGGTGTGGTAGCATACACTGAAGTTTGTATTTAAAACAGAGTTCATTTTGAAATAGTGTAAACATTAGCAAGCAGTAAAATTATAATCAACACAATTGCCGCTAGTGAATGGCTCCTAATGCAAGCAACACTTTCCTTATGTCAAGTTATCTATAATTATGGACGGTGTCCAATAACAGAATATGTCAGGGAGAATGTATCCATCATCAATGTGAGTAGTTCAATCAAGGCCATGCAAGGGCATGGATAACACAGCTTATCAATGGAAATCATGACATTACACTTTTCTTATTGGCCAGCATGAAGCACAGTAGGCGTATACAAAGCAAGCACAGGTAACACATCCTGACATTTGAATGGAATCATGCCTGACACTAACTCATGTCACATTAACATAAGTCAAATTTGTCAAAATAAAAGTTGGTGAATGCCAAGATGACATTATTACTGGGACCTGTACCTGTGCTGTTTAATAATGTTGTCTGCTTCAGTAAACTGTCCAGCTGAGTGACTGACAGCATGCCGTTATTTCCATGTTTTTCCCCTTGCATGTGTTCCCTGAGCAGTTATGTCTGTGTGTGAATGTAAATTGTGATCTTTGCATATAATGAGTTATAGGAACAGCCACCCAGTGACAGTTAAAATGAAGACAAAGTGAGATGACAGTATTGTGGAAACTATGCAAGCCATATGACAAACATATGAGCAAGGCAGCATGGTAATTAGCTGACCCATATCACTATAAGAAATACAACAGTAACAGTTATAGTGTTCATTCATAAACACAGTCACAGCCTGTGACACATGAAAATCTAGGATATGTTGTACAAACAGTACTGTATGTCTGCAAATGCATGCATGATCTACCTATAATTATTAGCAATCAGTAGCTTGTAAAATGCAACCATCCTGATGGTGTTTGCTGATTATGAAATGTTGCAAAGAAATGCCTTTATACACACATATCCAAAAACACAGGACACAGTTATATTGTAACCAAAACACTCAAGGTGTTATAGGCAGACACAATACTGAAAATGACCGTGTGAATACAACAGACACCCATTCAGTCCACAAATAGGTAGGCTACGCACAACAAATCAGTGACTGGGAAGCACATAAAAGTATACCAGCACATACATTATCAGCAACAGTCAAACCACTACAGACTTGTATGTAAAACATCCATCTCAATATGTGTGACAGATACCCAAACCCCACTTGTCATTTAGGCTGTGGCCTACATTTCAAAAAATATCTTCAGAAAATATGGCTTGCTGCTAAATGATATTTCAACATATCTTTATTTAACAAACCAGAAATAAATAAGCAACATACCTCTGTCCCTCCATTGCTCCCTAAGTCTATGTGTCTACTCAATGCACAATACACAATTTTGGGTCCTCATAGCTTAAAATAAGAAAACATCAGCTATGAATATGCAGTCATCAAATAACAGGGATATACATTGCTCAGATCTGGTTCTAAAAAATTTAATTTTGAAGAAAATTAGAGAATCACAATATACATTTTGCAAAGTTGCACACATTGGGCCAGATTTACGAAAGCTTGCACAGAGTGCAAGAAGAGTGTAGGAGCTCACAGAGGCAATTTGTCTGCCATGCGATCCAGGTACAGCCAGCAGGGGCATGCACGAGAGCTGCTAAAGCTACTCGTGCATGGGCAGTGACATGGTATGCAAATTACCTCATTTGATGCCAAGAGCTATGCAAATGAGGTAAATTTGCAATCCAGGAAACACTAACCTGTCCATGGAAGATTAGTGTTATCTGCAGAAATGTACTCCATTGGTAACGGAGTACCATTCTGCAAATAGCTAAACAGAGCTATGACATCTCCAAATAAAGGATGCATACAGTTGAGGAAGCATGCCAATGGCCATAAAATAAAGCCATTGGCATTTATAAATGTTTAAAATTATTAAAGTCTAACTTTTTTTTCCCCGATCTCCGATGTTTAAGTGTAGCGCAGCACCATGCAAATGTGTGGTGCTTTAAAAAGCAAGAAAATAGTTTACAAATAGCCAAAAATAGCCATTTTCACTAAAAAGCTTATCCTGCCATGCAGGTAAATGGCGGGCTGAAGACAACATGGCTATTGTTAAGGGGGGGGGGAGCTCAGTGTGAGAGATGTAACCATGCATTAGTAGGCAATCCTATGCAAATGAGGATGAGGATAGTGAATCCCAATTTTCCCCAGCATGTGAGCCATGTCCCAAGAGTGTAAGTGTAGGAGTAGGTGAGTAGTAGAGTAGAATATAGGTAACATCATGAGAGGGTGTGTCAGAAAGGCTGTAAGCTTATTGGAGCACAGTGTCTTGTGTTTGCCCTGAGTTGCTCAAGATTGCAAGAGGCATGTCTACAGTTGTCCTTTTTGAAAACCAGAAACCAAAGGTGCACGCCATGAAAATATCTGAAATTTCTTGCAAACGTGCACACAGCGTGTATGCACGTGTGCGCTCATTTGCGCGGCACTTCCCCGGGAGGAAACAGAAAGTGAAAAGGAAGGAAAAGAAGTAGTAGGAAGTTAACCAAGGAGAACTAGCAAAGCTGCCAGGTGAAATATATCAGAATCAGCCAATTACACAGGTAGCAGACTAGCCCAGCCCAGCCCAGCACTTTAAACTCTGCAAACAGCATTCTTCCCTGTTTTTTCCCAAGAAATCTTTAACACTGTAGTATACAAAGAGGGAAAGCTTAAAAACTTTAAAGTCAGACAAAATGTTAGGGGCTGCTCTTGCTATCATAAACTAACATGTGCAAGGTGCTGAGGGTGGTGATGTTGTGAATGCTGCTGAGCAACCCACAGTGAGGAGACAGAGAAGAGTATACAGACTCAGGGTAACCTACCAGGGGCTACATGAGCTGGAGATAGTGGAGCGCTACAGGGTGGACAGAGACTTCCTGCAGCAAATTGTTGAGCTGTGTTGGCCACTCCTCGCACACAGACCCAACAGAGGGGAACCTATCTCACTGGATACCAAGGTATGAGTTGGTCTAAGAATACTAGTTATAGGTACCTTCCAGAGACCAACTGGTGATGTGATGGGGATTTCACAGGTATCAGCATCCAGGGTACTGCACCAGTTCCTGGATGCCATGTCAGCACATGTCAGTGAGCATGTATATTTCCCCAATTCCAGTGAGGCATTGGCCAGCAATATGCGTCTTTTCCACCAAATAGCAGAATACCCTGAGGTAGTGGGTGCAATAGACTGCATGCACATACACATCAAAGAACCACCCGGTGAGCGAGGTAGGGTCTACATCAACAGCAAGGGCTTCCCCTCCATCAACTGTCAGGTCATGTGCAATTCCCAGGGCATAATAATGAATGTGTGTGCTGGCTGCCGTGGAAGCTATCACGATTCCCACATCTGGCATCTGACGCAGCTGTACCAGAGATTTGCCAATGGGGACATCCCTGATGGTCACCTAGTGGCGGATGCTGGATACGCACTTGAGCCATGGCTGATGACACCCATCAGAAATGCACACACACCCGAACAAGAACTCCATAATGAGGCACACGCACAAACAAGAAACATAACTGAGCGTGTGTTTGGGATGCTCAAGTCATGGTTCCAGTGCCTGGACACATCTGGTGGAGCCTTACAGTACTCACCAACTACATGTACCCAAATTGTCATGGTATGTGCCATACTACACAATATGATCCTGCGGAAACAGCTGCAGCAGGAACAACATGGGGCAGGGCCAAACAGCCCCCACCATTGCCAAGGCCTGCACAGGCACAGTGTGACTCGGAAGAGGAACAACCTGAGCCTGCCCCAGTAGGCAGAAGGAGGCATGCCCAGTATGCCCTGACCTTGGCAAAGAGGCAGCACATAGCACATACACTGTCTCAGTAGGAACCCTGGAAATGACACCTCTCTCTGACTCGCACATACATTAAAAGGGATGCCTAACTTGACACTACCTGTTTTCAAACATGCATAGGGAGTGTACTATGTGCATCCGACATAGGCAGCCCTGCAGCACCACCACCTAAGACATGAGTCCCTATTTTAAGCAATATAAAGCACTGCTAAGCAAATTTTACCAGTATTGAGCATATTTAAATACAATTACGCATAGCTGCACACCACTCTAACCAGCGCAACGTCAGGCAAAGTCGAGTAAAGTTGGGTAAACATGCTCACACCTGTTTTAGTGTTCCTTAACCAGTTAGGTCTGCCCAGCAGGGAAAATAAAAAGCAGTGACAGGGCCCGAACTCAGGATACTGTGCACTATAGTCACAGTACTGAACCACTAAGCTATGACAGAATTTCACTGGCACAAACATAACTTAAGTCACTCACACATGTCAGTTGGGGGGGGGGGGGTCACATACCTAACAGTTACAGCCAGCAGGACAATTGTAGACAAACGCAAACACAAACAAATGCTGTATCATGCCCTCTGAAGAGGCATATGAGTAACCTTTCCCCAGGCCTATGCCGACAGATAACAACAGGCCAGGCAGTGTGATGTGGGTTGGGTAGGCTATGAAGTCACAAACTAATATGCGTGCAATTGGAAGCTAAGGTCTGTAGTGCAGTGGTATGCCTCAAGCCAGTACGATAGGCAACAGTACAGACTGAAATGGAGTACCAGACATAGCAGTGCAGGCCTAACAAATGTGTATATATGTCAGGTGTACCCCTCATCCTATGTACACCCACAGTAACAATCAGGTGTGCCACCCCAGGTAGAAATGTACAAATAATAGCTGTTCCCCCTGTATATAGAAATGTTGATAAGTCTCTGCAAATTGACTCATGGAAGCCCTGCAGGCACAGCGTGCTTCCTATTGATGTACAACACAAAGGTGAGCCCTGAAGTAAAAAACAACTTGATTTTTCACACACATATAGTATATATGCCCATAGCGGGCATGCTCACACACAAACAAATTTGGCAAATTTCATTCAGCAACATACTGAAAGGTCATACTGGGCATGCTCATACACTTAAATAAATGAAGCAAATGTCAGTCAACAATATACTGAAAGGTCATACTGGGCATGCTCACACACAGCCCATGTCTGAGTACAGCAGTGGGCCACACATATCTGGCAGTTGCAGTTCTTACTCCAGATACTTGTCACTATTCACCAATCCTGCCTTGTGCACACAGTGATATGAAAACAGACCCATATAATATATTGGACCCCTGTCATAATCAAACTATGTAATACAAGTACTTAAGTTGTTCAAAGAAAGTGAAAATCCAAAGAAGATTAATAAATCTCCGATCAGTATCATCAAGAAACAATGAGCACTCCTAACATTATCCAAGCCATGTTCTGGCAAAAATATTGCCAAAGAGTCCATAGAGAACCATGAAGCTTTCTTTCGCTATGTCATAAATATTAATATAAACTCATATATGTTCTGAGTCAGTGCAAAGTGTAAATGAATACATGTACAGGACTGACATTGCCAACATCTTGTCAGACAGGTTCATACATATTTACCCTCCTCTCACTGACAAAAGGGCCCATTACCATACCTGGAGATTGTGAAAACCCAGAAATCACATATACAATGGTTAAACAGCTCTATCCAAACCTAAAAACACGGCATCTATGGGATGACATGGTTTCCCTGGCTGTGTCATATGTGAACTCCAAAACAAACACCTGCACCTGAACAGTCTGTTGAGACTCACCCTCTGTACAGGATATAAAACTGTTGCATGGGTTACAGCAACGTTTGGGACACTCCACAAGTGTTGGTGCACAACAGACCATGGGAACTATTGTCTTATAAGGCTAATAAGCCTGATCTGAAAGGCCATGGAGTCCATCATTATGGAACTCATAAACAGAGCTATTGGGAGCCTACAAACACCCAACCTTACCCATTTTGGTTTGGTCAGGGGCAGATCATGGTTCCTAAACCAGCTAGACAGTTTTCAAGGCAGTCTCCCAGGACATACATCAATGAAATGAGCTGCACACTGCCTACATAGACCTTGATAAGCACATTTCCAACATCCTACACACATGTCGTATCCATAAAATCAACAACCTGTGAATAAAAATGTATGTAATCTGATGGATTGCCAGCTGGGGCACAGATAGATCCCACAAGGTAAGAATTGTGGTCTCCTGTTCAAGCTGGTAACAACTGCTGTCCCAAATGGCTCAGTCCTGGAACCCCTCCTGTCTGGTGTATACTTTTCAGAAATACAGTCAAACACACGAGGGCTATGTTTAGCAAGGTTTGTGGATGACTGCAAAAAGGTTGTCATAACTGATGTTTGGGACAACAGAGACATCCTTAAAAAGGGTCTCAGTCAGATAGATGTGATGTCAAAATTATGGCCTCGAGCTACAGTCATACAAATACCACATAGGTGCCAACACCCTAAATATGGAGGTAATAATAAGGGATCTATGGACACATGTGGATAGTCATCTCTACTTCCACAAACACATTCACAAAGTGGTTAGAAAATCATGCTATGTGTTCCCACAAATTGCCCAGGTCTTTGCATGTAGGTCAAAGGAGGTTCCCTCTACTCATCAGTCATCAGACCCATCAGAGAGTATCATGACACACTTGCAATGAATCTGACTAGGCACCTCCAGCAGCTGGAAAGACCACTGAAGTAACTCAGCAAGAGGATTACTGGCCTCAAACAGTTGCCCCATGCAACAAGACTGAATTTAACTCAGTCTGTACTCTGTTGCATACTGTCTACTCAGGCGATCTCTGCCCAACAGACAGGTCCATGTCCAATGCAGAACTAATATACATGCACTATCTGAAGTAAACCCAAGCACACTGTGCCACATGCTCTAGGGATATCATCATCACAACAATAAATAGAACATGTTGGAGGGATACATTACTAACTCACAGACTTCCTTTGCTTTGGAACAGGATCCCAACCTACATTAAGCTGAGTCCCTAACTGACACTCTTCCAGAGGAGCCTTGATGAGTGTATGGGAAACTGAACTGTCACACCATGGATCACTTCATCAGCTCTACTACACAGAGGCCTAGGGAACTAACCCCATGTGTGGTGATAGCTGCACACTCTGGCAGATAGCCTATTACCTACCTATGTACACACACACACACATATATATATATATATATATATATATATATATATATATATATATATATATATATATATATATATATATATATATACATATATATGTATGTAGAGGGAACACAGTATAATAAGCCAAAGATGGATGGGAAGAGATGTGTGTAAGAGGGTGACCATGACAGGGAGCCATCCAGGACTGTAACACCCAGCACACATCCCAATGGCACAAAAGACATGAGGTGCACATCTCACCCACTGTACATAACAGCCACCAGTATCTGTAAGCATTACAGTGTATGTGGTCCATGTGCCTGCTCTACAACATGACTGTACAATGAAGTACACATCTACTATCTGTAGACATGTACCTGTCGCATAGGTTCATAGGTATGTAGTAGACCATCTTCACAAAGGCATATATTAGCCTAGGCAAGTTGTGCAGCTTTCACCATCCCATTGGGCAGTCTCCCAAGCCCTGGTTTTAATAGTTAGTACCCTAAGCTCCTTTCTAGTGGGGCTGCTGATGTGATGCCTGGTGTGAATTGTGTTTCCCATCCACTCATCAAGGTTCCTATTGAAGAGTGTCAGCGAGGGGCTCTGTCTTATATACATTGAGACTCTGTTCCACAGTAAGGCAAGTGTCTGGGATGGTACTCTATCCCACCAGCATGTTTTATTCATTGTTGTGATGAGGTTCATATCCCTGGAGTGTGTAGTGTGACTCAATTTTTTTATCCGTAGATGGAGCATGTTCAACAGTTATGTGTTGGAGATGGCTCTGTATGTTAGGCAGAGTGAACCTCTGAGTAGGCGATACGCAACGGAGAACAGATTTAGTTTTGCCAGTTGTGTTGCATAACACAACTGTTTGAGGCCAGTAATCTTCTTGTTGAGGTACCTCTGTGGTCTCTACAGCTGCTGGATATGCTTAGTTGAGTACATCCAAAATGGTGCATTGTACTCAATGATGGGTCTGATGATTTAAGAGTAGAGGGCCACCACTACCTCTTTTGATCCTGATGTAAACCCTTTGTTGATTAGGTGGGCCACATAGGATTTCCCAATCACTTTGGCAACATTGTTGTCAAAGGAAAGATGACTATCTACTTGTGTCCCCAGATCCCTTATTACCTTGTCAGTTTTAAGGGGGTAACACCTATGTGGTAGTTTGTGGGTACTTTGTTTTCGCCAAAGGGGGTGACTATGCATTCTTCCACATTGAGCTTGAGGCCATGATTCTGACACCACACATCTATCTCATAGAGTCCTTTCTGGAGAATATTTGTGTCATCCAGGGAATCTATTATGGCAAACACTTTACAGTTCCCAGCAAACTTAGTCAACCACAACCCTCCTGTGTTGGCATGTACTTTTGAGAAGTCTATACCGAACAGGAGGGACCCCAGGACTGAACCCTGGGGGACACCAGTTGTTACCGGTGTAGATTCTGACATGTAGCCAGCAACTCTTAATTTGTGGGATCTATCTGTGAGCCAGTTTGAAATCCATCTTGTGATGTATGGATTCATGCCCAGGTTGGTGAGTTCATCTATGATACCTGACTGGGGAATGGTGTCAAAGGCCTTAGTGAGGTATAGGTAGGCTGTGTGGAGCTCATTTCAATCATCTGTAACCTGCGTAACTGTCTCAAAGAAATCCACCCAGTTCAGGAGGCATGATCTGCATTTGATGAAGCCAAACTGGGTGTGCTCAACTGTGTGAAGGTTCCCAATGTCTTTATTGTTGACTTCCATTATGATTGGCTCCATTGCCTTGCAGATCAGATTCATCAGGTTCATAGAGCATGAATGCCAAGGGTCTTTTGTGGCCCCACCCCTGTGGAGTGGGAAGAATGTTGCTGTGCAACATTCTATGGGTACATATCCTGTAGAGAGCATGTAGAGAGAGGTGTAGGTATCCTTGATGAATATGGATACATCCCTACCCTATGTGCTATGATCCAGGTTCTGATGCTGGAAGGTATGGAATGAGTAGTATCCAGGAAGTGCTGGTGTGCTCTCTGGAGCCTTGAACTAGGTTTTTGTTACTGCACAGATATCAATAGTCTCCATACTATGAAGTGCCTCAAGTGTGTTCATCTAGAGGCTGAGACTTCTGGCAAGGAGTAGCATTTAGCTCACTTTGTGGTTATTTGTGTTGGTTATGGGGTTTGGTTTGTCCTGAATGACCGGTGTTCCACACCTGAAGTCAACACCTCATTGGCCTGATCTGACCATAAGCTAATGAACCTACATATACACATTCTGCCCCCACCCCCCATTAAAGAAACCATGTTAAAAAATTTCTCCAAAGCCAACTTCATGCTTCTTAAGACAGAAGTGGTGAACTTCAGGACACCCATGCAGATGGACATTACAGTTACGACAACTGAATCCTACACAATTGCACTTCATAAGCACGTACATGATTGCATGGATCATGCAATCCCAAACAGAACCAAGATGCTATCCTCCAAGAAAAGGAAGCCAATCTGGTAGTCCCCTGCCATAAACAAACTGCACAACAGAAGGAAGAAACTGTTGCAAAAGAGGGTAAAACCCATGAGTGGAGGAGCTTCCTGGTCAGCCTCAGTAAGAAGCTGCAATTGCTGATAAAATCCTCCAAAGCTAGTTATGAAAACAAAATCACCACTGATTCTAAAGACAACCACAAAGCATTCTATAGCTATGTCAAGAATCACAATGGCAACACTCAGATCTGCTCTGAGTTACAGCACAATGGCACTAAATATACAGACCCAACTGATATTGCCAACATCCTGGCAAATAGGATCAGTGCTAACTTTACCCCCCTATCACCCATGAAGGAGCCCATCTCTATACCGGAAGAATGCAAAGTTGCTGTCATCATGGCTGCACAGGTAAAAACCACTCTCCAAAGCCAGGAACACAGCATCCATGGGACCAGATAACATCCCAGGCTGCATTCTACACTAACAACAGAATGAACTGGCACCACACCTAAGTACCATGTTCAATCATAGCCTCACCTCAGGCTTTGTGCCTGCTGAATGGCGCACAGTGACAGTTATCCCACTACACAAGGGGGGAGCTACCACTGACCTCGGGAACTAGCACCCCATTAGCCTGATGAGCCTGGTCTGCAAGGCCATGGAACATATCATCATGGAAATTATAAACAAAGACATTGGTAATCTCCAAACTCTGGACCACAACCATTTCAGGTTTGTAAAAGGCAGATCATGTCTCCTAAACCTGATAGACTTCTCCGAAGCAGTCACCAAAGCCGTAGACAAGGGTAAGGTGGTTCACACAACCTATCTAGATCTTGCCAAGGCTTTCAACACCATCCCCCACTCTGGAATTATAGATAAACTCACCAAACTAGGTATAAATCCCTATGTCACAAGATGGGTTGCCAACTGGCTCACTGACAGAACCCATACTGTGAAAGTAGCAGACTCCAAGTCCGACTTCAGACCACTGACAAATGGAGTACCACAGGGTTCAGTCCTGTGTCCTGTCCTGTTTGGTATCTACTTCCCTGAAGTACAGGCTAACACAGAAGGTCTTTGTCTAATCAAGTTTGCAGATGACTGCAAACTAGGAGCCATAATCGAAACTACCAATGATGTGGACATCCTACAAAAGGGCCTCACTGAGACAGATGCCTGGTGTCAAAGCCATGGTCTCAAGCTCAATGCCAAAAAGTGCATTGTCATCCCGTTTGGTAAAAACTCTTTACCCATGAACTACAACATAGGCAGTAGTATACTTAACACTGAAAGTGTGATAAGAGACTTTGGGACACAGGTGGTCAGTAGACTCTCCTTTGATAATCACATCACCACAGTAGTCAGGAAATCATTCTACATGGCACACCTCATCACAAAAGGTTTCTCATGCAGATAAAAAGAGTTCATTGTTCCCCTCTACTCGTCACTCATTATATCCATTATAGAGTACAACGCCCCTTTTGGTATGTACCTCACAAGACATCTACAACAACTGGAAAGCCCACAGAAATACCTCACAAAGAGGATTAGTGGCCTCAGATACATGCCCTACACAGACCGTCTTTACTCTGTCGCATATTGCCTACTCAGAGGTGATCTCTGCCTAATATACAAAGCTATGTCAAACACAGAGCTGTTGGACATGTTCCACTTAAAGAAATCCCAATATCTCTGAGCTTCGGCCCCAAAACCCGGACCGAAATACAAAAGGAGGGGGTTTATCCATTTTCATAAAGGATACCCACACCTCCAGGTTAGTGGCACAGTGGGAGGCCTCAGAGACCATCCAAGTGCAACGAACAGTGGGCAAAGCTGCTTATCAGATCGTAGCCTGCTACAGATCACTTACCTTGTCTCAGGACCCTCACTCAGCATTCCTGAGAACACTGGAAAATATAAAGGTCCTACCAAACACCATGATATTAGGAGATTTCAACTACCCAAACATTGACTGGGAGAATTACTCAAGTACAAACTCCTTTGCCCAATGCTTCCTAGAGTTTATAAACTCAAACACCCTGGAACAGCTGGTCACCACACCCACTAGAGGTGACAACATACTGGACCTGATCATCACCAACATGGGGGATCAGTGTTACACACCAGATGTAAACCCTTTGCTGGTAAGATCAGTTCATAAAGTAATCACACTGGACATCCACATCCTGACCCCACCCCCAGTCAAGGAAACCACTGTGAAAAACTTTTCAAAAGCAAACTTCACACTTCTCAAGACCGAAGTGAAAAGTTTCAAAGCCCCCTTGCTACAGAATAACGCTATCCAATCCGCATAATAATTTACAAGTGCATTATATGAGCATCTACATGGATGCATGGATCGAGCCATCATGGGTAAAACCAAGACTCACTCCTCCAAAAAGAGGAAACCAGTCTAGTGGTCTTTGGCCATAAATAAGCTATACAAAAGAAGGGGGAAACTACTACATGATAGAGCAAAATTCCAAAAAGGAAAGGCATCACTGATCATTATTAGCAAGAATCTACGATCGCTCATAAAATCATCCAAGGCCAGTTTCTAAAGAGAAATTGCCAAGGAATCTAAAGATAACCACAAAGCCTTCTTTAGCTATATCAAACATTTAGGTGGCAACTCTCAGATATGCTCTGAGTTACTGCAAAATGGCAAAAAATACACTAAACCAACTGACATTGCCAACATCATGGCGGACAAGTTTAGTGCAAATTTCACCCTTACTCACCCCCAAAAGAGCCTGTGTCCATCCCAGAAGAATGCAGAGCCCAGACATCACGGACATGCAGGTAAAAACAGACCTCTCCAAAGCTAAGAACACAGCATCAATGGGACCAGATGGTGTCCCAGGCTGCGTCTTACACGAGCTCCAAAAGGAACTAAACCCTCATCTAAATTCACTGTTCAGACTCAGCCTTACCACAGGCTATGTACCCAAAGAATGGCGTATAGCAACAGTCAACCCCGCTCCACAAAGGTGGTGCCACAACAGAACCTGGGAACTATCACCCTATAAGCCTGACCAGCCTGGTCTGCAAAGCTATGGATCGAATTATCATGGAACTCATAAACAGAGACATTGGGAACCTCCAGACACTGGACCCTACCCAATTCGGATTTGTTAAAGGCAGATCCTGTCTCCTAAACCTAGTTGACTTCTTTGAAACAGTTACCAAGGCCATAGGTGAAGGGAAGGTAGTCCACACAGCCTACCTGGACCTCACTAAGGCCTTCGACACCATTCCCCACTCTGGCATCATAGACAAGCTTACCAGCTTGAACATTAACCCCTATGTCATGAGATGGGTGGCCAACTGGCTCACGGATAGAACACACATGGTCAGAGTTGTGGGTGCTATGCCTGACTCTAAACCAGTCACATGTGGCATCCCACAGGTCTTGGTCCTGGAACCCCCTCCTGTTCAGTATATACTTCTCTGAGGTACAGGCAAGCATGGGAGGACTATGGCTGACCAAGTTCACAGATGACTGCAAACTGGGGGCCATAATTGACTCTCTGGCTGACACAGACATCCTACAGAAAGGTATTACAGAGACAGATACCTGGTGTCAAAACCATGGCCTCAAGCTGAATGCCAAAAAATGCATAGCCATCCCCTTTGGAAAAAAACAAAGTGCCCATGAATTACCACATAGGTGGTAATCGACTAGGTAAGGAAAATGTAATTAGGGACCTGGGGAACCAGGTAGATAGTAACCTCTCCTTTGATAATCACATTGCCAAAGTGGTTAGATATTTCTTCTATGTAGCCCACCTAATAACAAAAGGGTTCACCTCTAGATCAAGAGAGGTCATTGTGCCCCTCTACTCATCACTCATTAGGCCCATAATAGACTACAATGCCCCATTTGGTATGTACCTTAATTGGCACATGCAACAGCTGGTAAGACCACAGAAGTACCTCACCAAGAGGATCATGGGCCTCAAAGAGATGCCCTATGCAGCTTGACTAAAGAAACTCCAGCTCTACTCGGTTGCTTACTGCCTGCTCAGAGGTGATCTATGCCTGACGTATAAGGCCATGTCCAAACCAGAATTAATGGACATGCTCCACCTCAAGAAAAACAAATCTCTTAGAGCCACATGCTCCAGTGAATTACACCTCAGCAAAGCAATAAACAGGACATGCTGGAGTGATAGATTCCTGTCCCAGAGACTTCCCTCACTCTGGAATAGAATCCCAGTTAATGTTAGGCAGAGCCCCTCGCAGACTTTCTTCAAGAGGAATCTTGACGAGTGGATGGGAAATTGTAAATTTTCCCCTGGGATCACTTCAGTGGCCCTGTTAGACAGAGGCACAGGAAACTAATTTAAAAGGGATGCACAAGCCAACACATTCTGGCTAGGCTTATAAATGTCCTTGGGCAGATAGCCTAGTACCTACCTATGAACCTATAAACCTACACACTCTAGGGACCTAAACTTTGTCACCACAATAAACAGAACATGCTGGAGGGATAGATTCCTGTCCCAGAGACTTCACATACTCCAGAATAAACTACCTATCTATATCAAACAAAGCTCCTCATTAGCACTCTTCAAGAAAAATCTTGATGATTGGATGGGAAATAGGAAATTCACCCTGAGGATCACTTCTGTGTCTCTGCTCAATAGTGGCACAGGAAAATAAATTTCTTGGGTGGCAAAAGCCATGGTACCTTTTTGGCTGGGCTTGTATAGGCCCCAGGGCCGATAGCCTAGTACCTACCTATGAATCTATGAACCTTTGAGCTTTGCCTAAAAAAGGTAATATGGGGACAGCAAGAGCCTTGGCCAGTATTCAGAGGCATAGGGGCAACAGGTGCAAACCATCTGTAGAGAAGCAACAAGGCTTGTCTATCATGTCATCACAGGCAGACAGAGACTGGATCCCCTTTGAATGACACCAGAAGCTCAGCCAATTGTTGAAGTTTAGCATCTTTCTGTTATATCGCAGTATCATGTAGGTAAAGGTAAGATGCTACTCAAGGTTTGACCCTGTATGTGCCAGCATGTGGTGCATCAATCCATATATGATATGGTCATGGCCTATGCATACAATACACTCACAATACACCTAGTATGATAAGCATGCTGAGGTTAGCAAATGTGAAAGAAACCTTTGTGCAAACTGTCAGCAAGTAATGTCTGTATTGCACCCTCCAACTCTATATTGCTTGCTGAAGTGTAAAGACATACTTAGTTTGGATTAAGAACACCGCACTTGCCAAGTGTGTGTGTGTGTGTGTGTGTGTGTGTGTGTGTCTGTCTGTCTGTCTCTCCCTGTGGAGAGAGCAACCTTTTTGGAGACTACTCACACCCCTTTAAAAGTGGTATACTCATATTTGTCATCTCATGATGTCACCATCCTACAAATATACCTGTGGAAAGGTGAAATTCCGATAATGTGTATAGCACGTCGTATAAATGCATACTGCTGTAATATCATAATGTAATTCGGTAGGGGTTTGAATCCTGCATTTGCCAACTGTGAGTGTGTTTCCTCGGGGAAGAGCACCCTTTTTGGAGACTACTCACACACCTTAAAAGTAGTATACTCATCTTTGTCAGGTCTGATGATGTCACCATCCTACAAATATACCTGTGGAAAAATGAAACCCCAGTAATGGATATAGCACGTCGTGTAAATGCATACTGCTATAGTATTATAATGCAGTTAGATTGGTATTTGAATCCTGCACTTGCCGAGTGTGTGTGCCTCCCTGTTGAGGAGCAACCTGTTTGGAGACTACTCGCACCCCTTAAAAGTGGTATACTCATCTTTGTCATGTCTGATGATGTCACCATCCTACAAATATACCTGTGGAAAGGTGAAATGCTAGTAATGTGTATAGCACATCATGTAAATGCATAGTGCTGTAATGTCATAATGTAGTTAGGAAAGAGTTTGAATCTTGCACTTGCTGACTGTGTGTGACACTGTTGGCCAATGTGGAGTGGGTTTTGATTTTTCTAGTGTATGACATATCACAATGACAACTGTATGTGCATTACACATGTAAGGTAGCTGTGGGGCAAATCCATATACATACATGTGACCTCAAGTATTTCATAGGTGGGTACTCTGCTTTCTCCATGAACACATCTGTTATCTTTGCCAGAGCGTGCTGGCGCATTCCAGACCTTAGGTCACTTCTGTATGCTTGTGACAAGCTTAGCCACTGCAGTGATCCCTGGGCTACGTCTTCCATTCCACATCTACTCATCACGGTTTCTATTGAAGAGTGTGAGTGAGGGTTTATGCTTGAGGTATATTTGAAACCTGTTCCAAAGCAAGCAAAGTCTGGCAAAGATGACTAATCATTACAGGTGTGCAACAACCTCTGTGGATCTGCATGCAAACCCGTTATTGCTTATGTGCTCCACAGAGGGATTTCCAAAACCCTTTGGTAATGTGATTATCAAAGGAGAGATGACATAACACATGGCTCTATGTATACATTGGTACCTGTTCCACATTTTGGGGGCTACTACCTATGTGGTACTCTGGGGATACTTTGTTTTCTAAAAGTGGATAACTATGCTTTCTTTGCTTATAGCTTTACAGCATGAGTTTGACACCAGGTATCTGTCTGTATGATACCCTTTTGGAGGATGTGTGTGTCATCTGGAGAATGAAGTATAGCCCACAGTATGCATTGTCATCAAACGGGGGAGACGTATCCCTACTGTGTTTGTTTGTACCTAAGAAAGCTATATGCCAAACAGGAGTGGTCCCAGGACTGAGTGCAGGTGAATACCACTTGTTACTGGCATAGAATAGTACATGGAGGCTGCAAATGTTACTTTGTGTCCTACATCTGTGCGTCAGTTGTCAAGCCATCATCTAACAATCGTTTATGGTCAGTCTGTTGAGGTTATGTGTAATACCAGTATGTGGGATGGTTATGAATTGCTGGTTAGCTATAGCTTGGCTGTGTTGACCACCCCTACCTCACCTATAGCTTTGTTGACTGGCTGGCTTGAAGTCTACTAGGTGTAGGAGCCATGATCTGGCCTTTAGAGAACCTGAGTATGGTGCAGTGTTTGCAGGTTCATAATGTCTCTGTTAATGAGTTCCATAATGCTGTGCTCCATAGCCTTCCAGATAACATTGGTCTGGCTTATAGGGTGAGAGTTTCCAGGACCTGTTGTAGTTCTACTCTTAATCAATTTATGTTAACATTTGCACTGGGTGTGACGAGGGTGGACAGGTTTAAGAATAAGTATATTAGAGGGTCAGGCCAGGTTTGAAAGTTAGTAGACCATGCCAGATAGGCAGGATTAAGTTGGTCTGTACATGTGCTGAGGAGGGATGCAGAGTATATTGTGAAATAGATGCTAAGTATGAAGCCGCCAGGTAACAGAAAAAGAGGAATGCCTAAGATGAGGTTTTTGGCTGTAATGAGAGAGGACATGCAGGTGGATGGTGTGACAGCGCAAGATGCAGAGGGCAGGGGTCGATGAGACTAATGCACTTTTACTGTATAAGTGAGAATTTCTTGTGTTTGTGATAGTACGGTCCATGCAACCCTGTAGGTGAACAGTGTGCATTAATAAAGGATTATGCAGCTGGGACAGTGTTAACCTTAGTAATGCAAACGAATGACAGATAGCAACAACAGCATCACCCATAGCACAGTGTCAACCGGTGTCATACACACACATGCGTACTCAAGTTCCAAAATTTGTGTAGTACAATGCATACTGGCCACCAATAGAAAGTATGGAGTGTTAACACTGGCCAATACAGGGGCATGTCACCCTGCCCATGTGTCCAATATGCATGTACATGCAGACAGTGCACCTCCACCATGTTCACAAATGTACACCTGCAAACCTGTGCTGCACACACCCCACACTTACTGTCCACTGTATAACACATGCTGACACAACTACACACATTAGCCAAGTGGCACATGGGCAAACAAAACACAATTGGAATAAACTCTGGTGGAAACAATACAACATTACTAATTACAGCTTTAATGCATCATGCCTGCTCAGCTGCACATTCAAGGATATCATTACACTTTACTTCTGACAACATGCTACACATTCAACCATTGCTATACTTTATTAAAGTCACCCTGTGCATCATCACCATGTTAGCCTGTTCCTGCATCAGTGTTACAGATGACAGGAGGTGGCACAGGTTTCATCATATGCACAGGTTGTGTTGTTGGTTTGCCAGAGGCCTACACTGAGCCATACAATTGACATGTGTGTAAGAGTGTGTGTGTGAAGGCTATGAGTACTGTTATGGGCCAATGTTGATGTAATGTGCACGGGTATGTGTTTGCCCTAGGTTTCTGGTTTATGTGTGTGTGTCTGCATGCACACAGTTCCACCATGTGGCTGCCATATATGGGGATTTGTGAGACAGCTACAGACTGTACCGGGCAGGCTTTACAGATCACTGTATCTGGTCATGGATACGGAACCTGTGCCTGGCAGGGGTGCTACAGACAGTATCAGGTACTAATCCAGACTGGGTACTATCCGAAGAGGTTGACATATGTCCACTGGATCCAGGTCCCTGATGGGACTGGCCAGAGCCATGTGCACATGGTCTTCTAGGACAGTCTATGGACAGCCCCCCCAACATTGCTGGGGCTGGTACTGGCACTACGGGAGCAGCTGTGACTTGCTGGATGTCCATGGTGACCTCCAGCTGCTGATGTTGCTGGCATACATCCATGTCAACATCTCAACTGTCCCACACTGTCCTGACACATGGACATGACATTGTGGAGGACATCCAATGTCTCACCCCAATGTCTATCAATGACCTCAGTGTAATTACATATGGCACCTGCTAGGTCACAGATACTGTCATTTACAGAGGTGTTATGAGCCCTCTGTGCCCTTAGTCCCTGTCTGGTGTACCGCTCCATTTGTGTCTGTGCCTCCATGACAGCCTGGAACATACGTGTGGTAGAAAGAGGTGTGGCACATCTGCCAGGGGCATGATGACCAGCAGTGCACTGATGAGAACCCCTGGGCATCTGCCTATGTGGTACCATTCCAGACATCTGGCTATGGCTGTTGTGTCCTGATACATGTGCCATACATACCACACTGTCCTGGCCAGTGCCAACCGTACACTGTCCCTCAGTAAGGGCAATGGTGATGATGGATGTAGAGGCAGTATGACTGTGTGCATGGATGGGGTGGAGACGTGTGTACTGTCAATTGGTGGCCCAACAACAGACCCTGACAAACCTGCCCGTGCCTCAACACACCTATCCTCATGATCACTGTGTGTCTCAGTGACATCAGGTTCCCTGCTGTACTGAACCAGCCCCACCTCAGCACCTGTGAGAGGAAAAGAGGAATCACACTTTAAGTCCTGAACATGATGTCAGACCACATGCGCACATGCACACATGCACACATGCGCACATGCACACATACACACATGCGCACATGCGCACATGCACACACACAAAAAATACACTCCTCCCTAAAGCAGACACACACAACACCAGCAATCTCAGAACATACACAATAGCAGGTTTTGGTGGGGTACAGTATCACAAGCAAAACAGTCATATCAGACATGTCAGCATGCAGGACACGTGTTGCTCAACAGCATGCAGTGCAAGTGTAGACAGTCCTTGTTACTAACAGTATACATGGCTTTGATGCGTGTGTTTTGTTATTAGGTGATGGGCCTCCCAATGCATACATGGACACAACATTGCTGTGCAGGTATTCAAAACTCTGTAATGTACTGTGCACCATAACAAACAGGTGTACATACCATGGCTGGATGTGTATCTGTGTGTCAGATAGGTATCTAATGCTGATTACAGCCTCTGTGTCTTTAGCAAATAATTGTAGACACATTTTAGCACATGCATGATGAGTATTCACACAACATCAGTGGTGCATGGATAACTGATGGAATACCATTTGGCCACATACCCAATATACGGTACTTATGGTGAGTGTAGATCATATTATGGACATGCAAGTGTCATCCATGACATGGCATGCTAAAACACAACTGTATATTTAAACACTACACATACCCAATGTGTGTCATATGTCCTAGCCACTCAATAGCATCACAAGACATATATGTGCCAGTTGTGCAAATGGTGATTGGTATGCATATTGTTTAGAGGTGCATATGTGTGTACACACACAACATTAAGGTGTATAGCAATGAAAGCTATGTGTAGTACTGTGGTTACAATAACTGGATGGGGTATAGTACCATAGGCATCATCATGAAGCATCATGTGGTCACTCAAGGCTATAAATGTTTCCCAAACCAGCACTGCTCATGATGTACCGGAACTGTACTACCTTGGCTACATTCACCATTTCACAACCAGTTGTTACATGAGTTTGTAAGGAGGCCAATATGGAGCATTCCCTGACATGAATGTGTAGTGTGCTGCAGAGTGTTTAAATGCTCCATGATAGGCCTCTAACCCTCAGGTATATTATGTGCAATGTGTGAATGAGATTTTGAATACTGGAGTGTGTCTTTACAGAGGGTTTGGGAATCCTTTATGTGTAGCATGTTAAAATGCTCTGTGTATGACATATATGTGTATGTTATGTGCATGTTGAGTATCAACTGTGCCTATCCAATGGTCACTACAGTCTCTCCACATTTGTTTGAGATGGTCTGGGTATTGCATGTGTTTGAGGCAGCTAATCACATTAGTGAGATGTGCGTGGTCTTACACCAAACATGCACAGCATGCATTATGAGTAGGTGTGTTACATGTGTACATGGCCTACACCTTAACTATGACATGCACTTTTTATTTACAATAATAAATGTAGAACACACTCACCAGCATCTGTCCGCTGCCTTGATGTCACCCCAGAGGGACCTACATAGAGATGAGACAGTTTGTCAGTGGCCACAACTGTGGCATTGCTACTGTGTGTTTGCAATCTTACAGTACAACAACAGTTTACATTCACAGGGCTACAGATTATGTTCCAAATGATCAGTATTGCACAACAACAGGCTGCACATCTTTTAATGACACACTCCACATCTTACATATGCATGATCTACCAATACAGATAACAGTAGTCTACAGATATGCCATGTTACCTGCATGCTCCATGTGTGCTTGCTGGGTGGCTCCAACCTGCATCATGGTGTATGTCTGCTGCTGTTGATGTTGGGCAGGTGCCATCAGGCTCAGGAGCAGTTCCTCCACTCTGGTGAGGGGGGGAATGGATATTAACACCACCTCCTGTTTCAAGCTGTTGACTCCACACATCAGCAGCACACTGATGGACATGTCTGAGAAGATCACTGCAGTGGTGGCGTACCTGCTCATATGTCCAGTTATGCAGGCCTACTTCATTTACCCTGCGGACAACATCTTGCCACATTGCAGTACACTCCTGCTAGTCCTGGCTGGTTCATGAGAACATGAGACTGTAGTGCTGAATCATACTGGTAGTAATTATGTCATCTTCAACACTACTGTAACTGGGGTTCCTGCAATTCGCCATGATCCCTGGAAGACATAAATATGAAAATATGTCTGAGCAAGTCATATGGCACATTTAACATTATACAGTACAGATATCACTGAACTGCCATATATAATAACCTATTAGCTAACCGAGAGTGAAACACTTTAACTGCCACTTATCACTGCTCACCCCACAACTGCTTGGAAGTGCCTGGCTCACTCTCAATCTAATGAACCATGTTCTGCACAGCAACAAAATAAAATCACTATATAAGACTATACAAGAGTACCTGGCACACTGTATGCAACACGATGCACCACCTAGCCACAGCAGATATACATCAAGCTGATGTGTAAAGAAATATATCATCCATCACAATGAGTGTAAGGTCCTGTAAATGTATTACTATTATACCACACAACTTGTTAATGGCAAACCTGTGTCCAAAATATGTGCAAAATTGGGAATATAGGTCGCATACTGCTGTAGTGCACTCTGAATGTTGCTAGATACGCAGTTATATGTTTTACCACACATATGTCAAAGGACTTGTTACAGACATACCCACATACACATCAGACATAATTACAGGACACAAAGGTATGACAACCCAGATAAGCTTGCAGTGTGTACTATACAGTACTGTGTGTCAGTACGTACACAACCTTAATCTTGAGAAATGTAATCTGTGATGAATACAGGGACCACACAAAACAGTGGATGCAAGCAATGTAGACATACACCATACTTTGCTATACAGGCTCAGATCTTCAGGTAGTAGTACAGTATACACATGATTTGGATTTAACATCAGTACCAATCAATAATCATAGATGTAGTGCTTTAGCCTCCAATGACACACCCTAGTTAAAACCAAGGGACTTAATCACACTGTATGCAATAACACTTTTTCTACCTAGCAACCTAATACACAGCTTTTGCTAGGATCAAAGCAAGGACCCTTAATACCATGACATAAACAGTTTCCCACTAAGCTATCCCACAGATACATATCTTTGATGTATTCACAAACACATTGACCATCACAGACAGTCAACAGTACAGAGAATCTATTGCAACAATAGATGTAGGTGTGTATGAGTATAGATAACTATATATATATATATATATATATATATATATATATATATATATATATATATATATATATATTCCATTGGTGTACATATACATATATATGTAGGCACATATACATTTCACCTTTCATAGTGAGAATATCAATTATACAAAGGATGTGAGGTGTACAGTAATGTAATAAAATTGCACAGTCTTGGGATAAACGCATTGAAGGTGTTCACAGCCCAGGTAGCTTTAGCAGGCCTCACTGGCTTCAACATTGCAAAATGAACAAACCACACACAGCGTTTAACCACCACATGTCATATACCAGCACTGTATGCTGTCTTGTTTGTCACACACTAAAACCTACATACAAATATGCACATACTAACCTTCACCAACATATATATCTCCACCCTTCACAAACAGTTGCAATATGTCCCCTGCTCTATGCACATATGCAGATGTGAATATATGTGACACATATATATTTCTCAGTATGTGTGTGGCATACACACACAAGGTCCACACTGTTGTAAGTCCCTGGACCTTACAGCTGAACTGTTGGGCCTTGCTGCAGCACAAACAGGTGTCACATATGAACACACATTAACATTAGGGGAGTATATATGGCTACAAATGCTAGATAAGCATACTAGACTGCTACAGCAGTTGCCAATGCTAAGCTACACTTTAATATGACTATCATGCATGTGTTGTTCTGTCACACCCATGTTTATATAATGTCAGCGCTAATCCCCCCAACAGCCATTGGCCACACTACTGTACAGAACACAGATAACATGGATCAGATCTTTGACATTTAATGCTGAGCTACACATTTCACAGGTATGTCCCATTGCCCACAGGTACACACTGTATTGTCCTTAGCAGTAGTTAAGCAAAACATATATGCATAAATAAGTACTGCTGCCACATATCAATGGTTCACATTATGTAGATTATTCTTCAATAACATCTACTACATGTCAGTAAATACATATGTGTCACATACCTTTCCTTTGTATGATTTGGTAATATTTCTTTTTCCTTTTCTCTGTCTCTGTCTCTCTCTGTCTGTCTGTCTGTCTGTCTATCTCTCTGTCTCTCTCTCTCTCTCTGTCAGTCTCTGCAATAGAGTGATTGAGTTTGTTGGCAGAGATTACAGCCTGCTTTTGTAAGTAGTTGCACATGAGCATGTGATGGCCTCTGCACCAATTAGTGGCCACCACCTGCTAATTGCATGCAGCCTGCTATGTAGTAATTGCAGTAATCACTGTCATAGCAACCCAGTACTATAAATTGCTAACTCAGGTAGGCGTGCCCCTTTCAGCTTTCCAAGATGGAGATCATCCTTGTTTGCTGTGGACATCATTGTTTAAGACTGAAGGTTGGTATAGTTCTTATATCAGAAGCCAGGGGTGTAGCCAGAGATTTACATTTTTTACTCAGACCTAATGTTGCTACTTCCAGTACCCACTTGTAGAAATGTACTCACCCCTCAAAATGCTACCCCAAAATACATGGAAAGATGTACTTTCTTTTCAACTGTTACAATTAACTGCCATACAAAGCTAGTTATTGAGATGTATTCCTTTGGCACAAGAATTGTTTGAGAACTGCTATGCTGTGAATATTCATTTACTCAGTTCTAAACAGTTTGTGCTTTTTAGTGTTGACATTAGCACAAGCTGCTCAGAAAACTGGACACATTTCAGTACAGTGAGTATGCTTACCTACATCCCTGGTAGACCCTGCACACACAGGTATATTCTACATTTGGGTAGGGGTGCAGACGTACAGACAGCATACGTATTATTGTGTGAATTTTATCTTGCTGGACCTACAGGGTTGCTGTGTACATATTAGTTTATCAAGGCAAGTAGTCTGTCTGCATAACTCCCAACTGTGGACCTATCCACATGGTAGCCAGAGAATAGCCTGTTATTTTTTTGTCTGTGCACCACACAGGTCTTTTCAGCAATAGAGCAATGGCATTCTTACAGTTGGTTGCTAGAAGTACATGGCTACATTCATTTGCATTTCAGTGTTGTATTCCTACATAAGGGTATGCTTCTGAAACTCCTTCCAAAGCTATTTGCACAGTGTGTAACAGCAGAAAGGCTGATATGTCTCTGTGTTTCTGCATCTGCCAGACCTCTCAAACACTCAGGTACATATTTGAACAGACTCGGGGAAAAGTAAAGGAAAAGTCAGGGACACCTTTAAAATATTAGTGCCATTAAGTTGAAACATTGAGAGAATCAGAGCATATGAATTAATACACCTTTTCTGAAGTAAAAGAAGTGTCTAACTCTTAATTATTGTTATTATTCATTAAGTGTAAGTCACCACCTTTCTGGCCAAAGTCAGTAGTTTTAGGAGGGATTCAGAGGGACAGAGATAAAATTTGTGTCAAAATCAGGGATATCCCTGAAAATTAGGGACAGGTGGGAGGTATGGCCTCTGCCCTAAACAGATATGCCAGTGTTTGCCCTGCTGTGATAATGTGTGGGGTTGTAAAGTGATGGTGTAACATTATTTCCTGCTAGAATGGCTGCTTCTCTTATCACAGTCATGTAATGTAATCCCACAACAACTGTTTGTAAGGCTGACCCGGGAGTTGCACCACTCGTGCCTCAAGCTGGCATAGAGGTTCTGCAACAGAACATTGAATCTCTCTACGCATCACAGGCTGGACCGTTCGAAGGGTGATAGGTGGCCGTCCTCCACCCACGCTTGCACGGGGGTCTGAGCCTCATCCCCTGCAGTGCTTCCACCTGAAGGTGGCACAGGGCCAACGGAGGAGGAGGTCCCAGGCTGGGCACCGGATCTGCTGGTGCCAGGTGCCATGGCCAACTGTGGTAGGACAGGTGGGTCCACTGGGACCGGCCTTCCCATACAAACTGTGTTTTGGTGGGATTAATAAAGATATGGGTTAGTAACAGTCAACAGCATTCCCAATTAGTTATAACAGCATGCAGAAGTATTCCCATTAACCCAACACACCAGATTTTCAATAGTTGAAAAGCAAGCATAACACATGCATATATAGAACAATAGTGGACATTACAACAGCATGCAGGTTGAATTTATGGCAACAGGCCACCAGTATTGTGGTATTTTAACAGGGCACATGCATAGAAATAAATGCAAATATTTATAAACCAATAGGACATATGTCCCAACAAATGTTTTGAGATTAGACATACCGATTGAGGTGTGGAATTGCATTTTTTATGCACATACAGTAGGGTGGAAAAGGATAGCTCAATTAACAACTTATATATCCTTCTAATTTTTACTACATTCCTAATAGCTGCAGTTATATGTCCCTTACATGTATTATTACACTACCCAATGCCCTTATATTGTGCAATTGGATTTTGCTAGATCATTATATACATGAGCTGTATCTTACATACAAACTGTCCAAGATGCAGATGTTACTGCTACATATTTTGAGAGTTGTTCACACAAACTACTGCTAAGATGGTACACTGACAGCTCTGCTTTCATATAATTCTCTAGATATGTTAAGGTGAAAGCATCAGTTATATGTTAACAACTCCCTACATTTCTGGCAGCACACTGACATTTCTGGGGAACACAATACCAAGCTACTCATGTGCTAGATTAACCTGTACATGCTGGGCATGAACCAACAGTTGAGGGCTGTAAATATGCATAAAAGCTACTGGCACTCCCTTCATCCATGTTATATGGGCCTACCCAAGTGTGGGTTAACACTGCTTAATGCAACAGTACTATTTGTAAAATGCAACAGTACAACAGCATATCAAAGAAAATGACACAGATGCACTCCAGGATTTATGCATATATTAAAGGATTATTACACCTTTATTTATTGGGTTAAAACAGTTTTTGAAGGCTATCTCATTTATTTTATATAACAGTACATACAGAATAATTACTAACCTGCCTGATGACACAGCCTTTGCAACCTATCTTCATGGGCTTTCTGATTCATAGCCCGGACACCTGCAGCTGTGAAGTAAATGCAGTGATATTGAGACATACCTATCCATAGTATTGACAAGCATAGCAATTCTTAACTACTTAATACAATGGCTACTTACTCAGTACTGGGGCATTAGGCATTGCACGGGACTCCTGGATCCACTGGTCCAGTTGATCCTCCTTACGTCGCTTCAGGTCAGAATAATGGTGCCTGACCTGCTCACCAGTCTGAGGAATGCCAGTGGCACTGGTGAGATCACGAGCAAGACTGTTTCAGGCCTCTGTTTTATATTGGGTGCCCTGGTACTGGCTCCGCAGGAGACTATCCTCAATGCCCCAGCGTTGCACTCAAAATCGAGTGCCTTCTCCAACACCAGCCATGCTGACTGCAGAAGGGAGCTACAACCAGTTATGGCAAGTATTCCCACCTGTGGAGCTTAAATATGCCTCATTTCCCACACTTATTTGTGATTGGCCAGTTTTGAAAAAACTCAGCTGTAGGCACACCTGCTTAGCTGATGCTGGCAATGTTTAATATTCCTTTGATAGATATGTGTCTGTTGAAAGTGCATGGTTATGAAATGCTGTCATGGCTTAGTGGTTATGTACTGTGACTATAGTGCACAGTATCCTGAGTTCAAGCCCTGTCAAGGCTTTTTATTTTCCTACTGGCCAGACCTGAATGGTTAAGGTACAGTAAAGGAGGTGTGGCCATGTTTAGCTGACTTTGCTCAACTTTGCCCGACTTTGCCCAACGTTGGTCAATATTGCTCGACGTTGCCCAAAGTTGCCCAATGTTGCTCGACGTTGCTTGACATTGCTCGATGTTGCGCTGGCTAGCGCGGTGTGCAGCTACACACAAATACATTGTGGTTGTGCTGGTTGGTGTGGTGCGCAGCTACAAGCAAAGACATTGCGCTTGTTAACACGGTGCTCAGCTACGAGCAATTGCTTTTAAATATGCTAAATACTGCTAAAATGTGTGTAGCAATGCCTTATATTGCTTAAAATAAGTTACTCATGCCTCAGAATGCATAACCATTTCACCTTCATATATGTATATAATTTGTTCACTACTACATATAACATTTGAATGCTTTTTACAAAATTTATAGATGATAAATGTCAGGAAATATTTTTGTATAAAGATTTCCAACAGAAAATAGAACGTGCTGTAGTGGGACTCGAACTGGGAATGCCTCCTTTTTGTGCGAAGGCTCTAACCACTACGCTATCGCTATTTTGCTTAATTTGCATATATTTTTCTTATTATCCTCTTCAGTGTCTAAGCTGCTAACTGTAGCTAAGCAATGGGTAAACCCGCGCAAACATGCGCAAATACGGGCAGCTATATCGGAAATAAAAAAAAAATTCTTTTAATTTTTAAATTTGACCGAGGTTTAACATATGTGGGAGTTTAGTGTTACAATGTACACATGTGAGCGGACTCGCTCATGTAACTCAACATTTCTCGAGTTTTGTCATTGCAGGGGCATGGATTTTTGGACTGCTCGGCAGTCCGACATGCCTCCTACACTCGTCCACACTCCGTGTAAGCTTTAGAATTGAGGCAGTGCGTCCTCATTAATATGCATGGCGCGCTGCCATCATACTCCTAGACTGGCGTTTCCGTGTAAGACTAATCTAGTCTTACACAGAAGATTAGTATATCCTGGGGACTGTTTTTTTTTTTCATTTTTGAACATCTTTGAAGGACATAAGATTCAAATTGCAACTCTAATGTACATGCACACCGTAACCTTGACTTTTATCTGCCTAGCCAATCCATCTTGTCCAAGAGTGCGTGTTATGAATGTGCAGGGATGGGTTACTAATATGGATAATGGCTTAGGATTTCAAAAAAGGAACATGTACCTGGAATGTAGGTAAATAATCTGCAATAATGAATTCATGTCAGCACTGTAGTCACAATCAGTAACAGCAATGGAAAACCTTCAGTTTTCAGACAGTGGAACAGTGAGACAATGTCATGCATCACATAGCTCCTGTTAACAAAGACATAAAAGGTGCTGTGCATCAGAGACATAGTAGGGTATGTGGGAGGACTACAGTTACAGATATTCCTTGGCAAAATGCACATCACAAATCAAATGCATATATTGTAGTATTCCCTGATCTGCATTTCAACTGCAAGTATGAACACCTGACTCCCTCAAAAGCTAAGATATGGTTGTCGAAGTGAATGTAAGGATGAATGACAAAACAACACTTGAGAGCACCTGAAAATAATACCATAGTGAACAAAACTGTCAGACATAGAGCAGTCTGTTGCAAGCTTTAATTATAATCCTGCACTTAAAGAGATGCTGTTAACAGATCATTATGTATTATGTAGATACTGATAGGAATTTGATGAATAACTGAGTTATTCATAACCGTGCAGAAAGTAAACACTGATATCAGTAAGCAGTTATTTGGAGAAGAATATTTGACAATATGTTTTCCCTATGTGGGGTTGAACCCACATGCCAAAACATAAGGATGCTGGCTGGTTTCTTTACAGGCAAAGCTAACAGGTAGCACACATTTCTGCTTAGGAAACATGTACTGCATGTGTTTATCCACATTAATGTGTATAATGGAGGAATACTGAAACTTCTGACACTTATTGGCCATTATAATCTAAAGAAATAACAGCTATCAACACTTAACACAAAGCATATGTGCAATCAGTTGGACAGGCATTCTTTTTGACTTAAACAAAAAAATGGGACTATATTAAAATGTTCACTTTATTAAGAGAAATGAAGTAAAGAAGTTATTTATGAGTTACTATTCAGACATATACAACTGAAATAGTCGATACGTTCGTAGATTAATGGACAACTACAATGGTAGTGGATGTGTGAAATGATGTTATATGTTGGAAAACATATTGTTCATTATTATTATATTGTAAACATTACTGAATAAATTAACAGCATAGGAAGAATATGGATAACATTCACCACGTCTTCTTAATTATCCAGATGAGCTAATTGTCAGAACAGCTACTTAATGGTCATAAAAGCCATGTATCTGATATATTTGGGACACAACTATACCTCTAAATTTTGTCAGAATACTCAGGTATACATAGGATTGTGAGACTTATTGTAGGCATCCACTGGCGGTCTCTGCATCTTGGCAACCCTCTAATGAAGCGTCTCTGTGTCACTCTGATGCAGGTCATCATAGTGGTAGTGAACCTGCACTCCAGTCCTGTAGATCCCATAGGTCATTGATATTCCTTGCAATCTGGTAACAAAAGTTGATCTTTGTGAAGTTCCTTGGCCTGGCTCTCATCCGATGCTATGCTCCAGCATAGATGGTTAGCAACTGGGTAACCTCTTCCTTGGACCAATTAGGCACCCAGACACATTAAATCTTCCTGGAAGTAGCTATCTCAATAATGTCAATACTCCAATGGAAAATGAAGTAAAATTGGAAAAATTCTCAATGAAGTCCCACTCAGTTCTGAGGTAGCGATGGTCTGATATGTAAATGTACCAAAATCAACATTAAAAAGTGACATTTATGTAATTTTATCAGTTAATTGGAAGATAATGGGCACATGCTAGACATTGCACTGCTTATCAATACTATTGGCTACTTGCGCATTGCACCTTCCCGTTATGTTGAGCTATTGGCCAATGCACGGAATTTTGAGAACTTAAACAGATGTGAACAAATGGGATTCCAAAACCTGTAATTTGAATGAACCTCATTAATTATGTACGATACAAATGGTACTCTTATTTTCAGTTATACCTGAGTCATAGATAGCTAATAAAGTAATTTGGAACTGTTAGCATTTCTGTTTTGGGGAATATTACCTCTGTTAGCATTACTCATTCTCACATGTATCTGTTTAGATTTATTTTTATGGAAAATGTGTGCATTAAGATAAATGCTTGCAACTTACTGGAGTGCTGTTTGATTTACCTGTATGCATACAGGTGTTGCCATCTGCATTAAAGACATGCATTAGTTTCCCATACAGATATCACAAGTTATGTTGATTTTACAACTTTTATGTATGTAGGCATTGTTTTACATTTTTATATGTCACATTACTATATGTCAAAGTGAGAGTTTCATAGACTTTTGCATTGCACAGGAATGCATGCTATTTACGGTGACATAGGCTGTCCACATAATCATCTGCATAACTGGGACTACAAATGAATATGAACATGTGTATATCACTATCTTTTAGATGGAACACAGAACTAGGAATGACAATTTCTCCCCACAGGAAAATGAGATTATAATAGATGCTCTGTTACAACATGGATGGAGACTCCTTGGATGGGCAGGGAATACAGAATAGAAGAATGAAGTGTGGGTTGACATCACCAACACAATTAATGTGGTTGGGTCCTATGATGCATGTCGCTGACACTCCACTAACAAAATCCTGTGTGCTGCCGACAAGTTACAGTGGTATGAAAAATTGAGGGATGCAAACGGTGATGACCCACAGTTGATACCCCCTATGAGATCATAATATTTCTTGCCTCCCTGCAATCAGCAAGTGAGGAGCAATGCATACATGGGGAGAGATAGCAGCAGGAGTTCCAGGCCAAATAAGTATATCTTACTTTGCATGACATGGATGGCTATAGAGTAATTCATCATATATTGCTGTTGCATGCATATTCGTGTATTGTCATTTTGGATTTACAGCAGAAGAATTGAACCATGCACACAGATCCACACAGGGTGATGATGATGAATGCAAGTGTAATGACGTGTTCATACAACCGCAGTACAGACAGAAGAGTGCAACCAACCTTTATAATGCTGTCTGCATTAATGTTTACAGGTCCATCTACTTCGACACAATACCAGGGAACCCCCACTCTTAGCTCCCATTCAATACAGTAAACATTCAGACATATTTTCCATTTATTCCTTCACATATTCAGATTTTTTAAGTCTCCATTTTTTTAATTTTTCCTGTGATATAGCTTCTACTTATGACTCTAATTTCACTCAGTCCATGCTTTCTATTAAAGTGGGACTAAATGGTATGTGTATACCTCACTAGTCCATTAATTGCCTGCCACATTTTAATTTAATGTGAGTAGCTTGGGAGATAGCAGACCCAAAATGCATCACCACTGTTGCTCAGACCAGTTTGGATTGTTTAACTTTCTTTGACATTATCCCCTGTGTGTGTGTGATGGAGTCATTTCTTGGTGTTGTATTGAAATAAGGCATGATTATAGCCTAGTGATGAAGATATCCATACCACCCTGTACCCATCTCAAGTACAGCCAGTCTGTCTTTGGTCCGGCTTCCATCAGATCCAGAGAAAGGGGACCACTATGTCCACACTTTAACCCCAGCCCTCCCCTTAGGAAGGCCAAGCAGGGTATACCTGATCTTTCTTTTACCCATCCCCTGCCTGATTCAACAGGTGCGGAGGACTAAAGATATCCATCCACTACTTAATCGCAGGTCAACTGAGTCATAGTCAGGGCTTTATCCCTCTGTGCCATGGAGATAGCTCCTGTTTTGCTAATTTTACTAACTGCAACAAAAAATGCTTCAGTTAAATCCTGCACAGTGGAATGTATTCTCTGAAAATTATACAGACTCATTGTACAATATATATGCTATTGTATGACAGCAGCCACCTCCCACCAGGTAACACCATCAGTTTTCCAGTTTTCATCCCACCTTCCAAATGCACAGTCATAAAATAGTATACAAATCTATTCCATCTTCTGTTTTCAGAAATATGTACTCAAAAATAGTTAAAAATAGGACACTCAACTGTGACAGAGCTTTTCCTTCTGAATACAAGTCAGTGTAGTAAAAAAAATGATTCTCTACCTGCTTATACTATGAATTTATATTAAAATGAAGGTATTCATGCATGAAATTTTATTGTTGTCCTGCATGCATAAAGTATATGTGACTCATTCAGTATTCTATGTGTGCCATCACTTACTGCCTCTGACTTATCACAAAAATAATTTTCCAACATGCACTTTTTTCTAGTATAACAGACGTCTTCCCTATTCTTACGTTTGTACATCAATCACACAGCCCTCCTTTTCCCTCATCTTCCTTTTACCTTGTACCTCTGCATTCTGTTCTTCACACGTATGCCTGCTAGCAAAGATATTCTACTGTCCTGGATCACTACCAATTGATTTTTTATTGACTTAAAGATATCTGTAATGAAAGCAATTCTTAGATGGATCATACCCAAACCATGACTGATCTCCTTATAATACAAAATACTACATTATGTGTGATTAAACTTTACACCCCATACTGCCTCCCAAAAATTCATCTACAGCCTACCATGTAGTTGTGCTAGTTCTGGGAAAGTAACAGCTATATAGAAAAATATAAATAAAAAAAGACTTAAAAAGCATGAATTTCATCTCCTAACTGAATCATCCTTCAGCTCTGATCTTTCCCACCCAGGTAATCATATTACTTTGTTCTACCCCCTAGATACCCAAAATTCAAATAGACATAACCAAATCCAGCCCTTTCTACTGCATACTTTAAATCACCACTCGTGCTTTAACTTTACTTCATCTTGCTCCTAATTAATCCCTTGTGTGTCAAAAAGACTTTTCCATATCCTCAGTAACCATAACAGGTACACATAAATCATCTGCATATTCCACCACTTTTAACATCATTCCTCATCCCTACTTATGAGTGAATACTAGCATCCCCCATTACTCTAATAAACTTATCTACATAGGCCCCATGTAGCAGTGGACTTAGAGAACAAATTTAACAAATTCCCACCACATCTTCAAAATGGGCCCAACCACCAATTCTCTACTCTATTGTTCCTAGAGATAAACTATTTATTCCTCTACTAAATCCCTTATGCATAATCAGCCAATGCAGGTTTTACCACAAACATCGTCTTTTGTAAACTATAACCACCTATCAACCCCTTCACCCCTGTTCAAAAACAAATTTCATCAGCTTAAACTGATTCTGTAATGTTTCTATCCCTCACTATGATTTTCCCTTATAATTACCTCTGGTACCCATGAACTGTTTGCTTCCTTTCAAATTTTCATAACCAACTTCAAGTCCCTATTTAAAAGGGAAGAGGGCCAACACTTCCTAATCATCTGTACGGCTCATTTCCTCTTTAAAATGCTTTATTTAAAAGCTTCACTTCCCATGATCCAGTTTACACTAAACATTTGTCAGGTTCATGATATGGATATGGCAATGGCCACGAGAATGTATCATTTATAGAAGTCTGTCACATCCACACGCTTTCCTCTTCCTTGCTTTCTTAGTGTCTTTACTTTATAGTTTGACATTCTATCAACCACTGCTCATTCAGACATTCTCTCTAAAATTTTCAACTCTCTTGGTGCTGAACAACCCTCCAGTTAATTCAAGATTTACTCCACCATAGCCCAAGTATCATCCAATGCCATTCCAGTCCCATCTGTGAACCCAGTTATCAGTTGCTTCTCTCCACTTGTTCTAATACTTCAAAGGCACCTACCTCCCTTTTATATTTGATGCAATATAAATGTATTTCTGTCAACAAGAACATTTGCCTTTTAAACTTATCCAACTCTCTTTAATCTCTTACATTTATTTTCCATTGCAGTTATGCCATTCACTTTTTACAGCCCTCCGTATACTCTTCCTAACATCAAGCTCCACCTACTTTACTCTTTTTTGTAACAATAAATATAAATATGTCTTAAACAGCTTATCTAAATATACTTATTTTGATACAGCTACCATGTTGACCTTACCTCTTTTAAAAATTGTGTAATGCTATTTCTTAACAAATTATTTTTAAGAGCAACATTATAACTTAACACTGTATATGCTCCCATACTGAGATTACTAAAATAGTCAGGTTTTTGATTTGAAAATCATGCTACATCTGTAATTTTTTATCAATTGACCCACTCCACTCATTTAAACTGAAAACCTGATGAATATAAGTAGCACATTTAGCATTCACATTTGTTACAGCTTTGCAACAGACAGATCCTCTGGAAGACTTGATACACAGCCCCCGGATATTGCACTGCATTATTCAAGCTCATTGAAAAATGCACCCTCCAAACTTGTGGGTAACAATTTGAAAAAAGTTTTTTTTGCAGTGCGAGGACCTTCATCACTGCACCACCTTACTTATGTATACTAACTCCACAGTCACAGAACTGCAGGGAAAAGAGAAACACCCTGTAAGTTCAAAACATGCCCTCACATTTATTGAATTTTCACAGCACAGCACACTTGAAAACATTTGAGGACTATTCATTTTGGGAAATCATGATTGGGGATATTATATCCAATAGCAAATTTTTTGTTGAATGGCATTTATCTCATAATAGATACTGACTATGGAGTCTTTACCGCTTTGCTTACATTTTAGCAAATATATTCTCCCTTTCCTGACAACAATCTTGAACAATTTAAACCCTTCCAATGTCCTGAATAACTCTATTCTTTAATTTTGCTGAGGACCATAAGATAATAGTCAAATACATATCCTTAAATACCCCTTCTGAACAATATCAATACTTACAGTTGCATTACTTCACATGTCATACCATCCTAACTGTGTTCAGTGTACCAACTCATTTCAGGACCCATACACAACACACATTTTCACTCACTCACTCACTCACTCACTCACTCACTCACTCACTCACTCACTCACTCACTCACTCACTCACTCACTCACATATTGCACTTTTATCTATGGGCAACTTCGTTGAAGTGTGGAAGAAAATAGACAATGTAATATATTGTGTTAAAAATAAATACAGATCATAACAATGTAATAACGCAATAGAACACATTTTGCAGCAAACAAATTTTATGCTATTAATATCAGAGCAAGCAATGATCATCTGTAACACTGTTGCTGCTTATCTTTAATTGAATCAGCCTTCTTCCCACTTGCTATCAGTTTCTGCTCCTTATCTGCCTTCTTAATCATCTTCCTTAGCTTATAGTGTCCTCTATTGTCAAAAGACACAAACAGAAATAACCATACTGTTCATGAACAAGAGTACCATCTCAGAAAACACACACACACACACACACACACACACACACACACACACACACACACACACACACACACACACACACACACACACACACACAGTTACTCATTCCCAACATGCATTTGTTGTTGTTTAGTCATTTAGTTGAGTCTGACTCTCTGTTACCTCAAGAACTTTAACACCCCAGGGCACTCAAGACTTGCTTCTGTAATTTATTGTAAATATATATATTCATTATTTCAGTAATGCTGTCTATCCACATTAGCCACTCCTTCTTTTGCCTTTAATCTTTCACATTTTCTTTAATTCAGTAATGTTATCTATCTACATTTATTTCCCCAACCCTTCTTCTTTTGCTTTCAATCTGTTCCAGTATAAGTGCCTTCTGTAATGAAATTGTTCTGAGTATTAACTGGCCAGAATATTTCAATTTTAGGTTTACTGTCAGACCTTACAGAGAACTGTGTATGTTTATTTCTTTAAGTATTGACTGATTTTATCTTCTTGCCATTATTATTACTAGGAAAATCAAAGCTTTAAGTATTAGACATTTGTTCACAATGACATTTCTTTGCTCTTTGAAATCTTATTCAGATTTACCACAGCGTTCCTTCCTGAAAGTAAGCTACATTTAATTTCATGGCTGCAGTCACCATCTACAGATATAAACCCGGGAAAGTATAGATTCAGTGCAAACTTCACCCCCCTTGTACCTCCAAAAGGGCCCACAACAATACCGGAAAAGTGTGGTGTTCCAAAAATCACAGACGCACAGGTGAAAACAGCCCTTTCAAAAGCCAAAAACACAGCATCAATGGGACCAGATGGTGTTCCAGGCTGCATCTTGCACGAACTACAGAACGAACTAACCCCCCACCTAAACACGCTGTTTAACCTCAGCCTTGCCACAGGCTATGTGCCCATAGAATGGCACACAGCAACAGTTATTCCTCTCCACAAAGGAGGGGCTACAGCTGACCCTGGTAACTATCGCCCCATAAGCCTGACTAGCCTGGTCTGCAAGGCTATGGAGTGCATCATCATGGAACTCATTAACAAGGACATTGGGAACCTCCAAACACTTGACCCGACCCAGTTCGACTTTGTTAAGGGTAGATCATGCCTACTCAACCTGGTTGACTTCTTCGAGACAGTCACCAAGGCCATAGATGAGAGAAGGGTGGTTCACACAGCCTACCTTGACCTCACCAAGGCTTTTGACACCATTCCCCACTTGGGTACTACAGAAAAACTCACCAGCCTGAACATAAACCCCTACATCAAGAGATGGGTTGCCAACTGGCTTACAGACAGAACTCACACGGTAAGAATAGCAGGCTCCAGGTCCAACTCTAAACCAGTCACAAGTGGTGTCCCACAAGGCTTGGTCCTGGGACCCCTACTGTTCGGCATATACTTCTCAGAAGTACAGGCAAACACAGGAGGACTATGGCTAACCAAGTTCACAGATGACTGCAAACTGGGAGCCATACCTGACTCTGGCTAACACAGCCATCCTCCAAAAGGGCCTTACTGAGATGGACACCTGGTGTCAAAGTCATGGCCTCAAGCTAAATGCCATAAAATGTATAGTCATCCCATTTGGGAAGAACAAAACACCCACGAATTACCACATAGGTGGCAGCCCCCTTAATACAGAAGAGGTAATATGAGATCTGGGGATCCAGGTAGATAGTAATCTCTCCTTTGACAATCATATTGCCAAAGTAGTTAGGAAATCCTTCTATGTGGCCCATCTAATTAATAAGGGTTTGCATCTAGAAATAAAGAGATTATAATGCCCCTCTACTCGGCACTCATTAGACCCATCATAGAGTACAATGCCCCATTTGGGATGTACCTCACAAGACACTTGTAACAGCTGGAAAGACCACAAAAGTACCTCACCAAGAGGATTACTGGCCTCAAACATATGTCCTATGCAGCCCGACTGAAAAACCTCCGGCTGTACTCAATGGCATATCGCTTACTCAGAGGTGATCTCTGCCTGACTTACCAAGCCATGTCCAACTCAGAATTGATGGACAAGCTCCACCTAAAGAAATCCAAGTCACTGCGAGCCACGCGCTCTAGTGAGCTAAACCTTGCCACAACAATAAATAGAACATGCTGGAGGGATAGATTCCTGTCACAGAGACTCCCCATGATTTGGAACAAAATTCCAAATTACATCAGGCAGAGCCCCTCACTAACACTCTTCAAGAGAAACCTTGACAGGTGGAAGGGTAATAGAAAATACACCCCTGGGATCACATCATTGGCTCTGCTTGACAGAAAATCAGTTAATTAATCGATGGGGTGGCGAAAGCTGACACACTCTGGCTAGGCTTATAAATGCCCTCGGGCAGATAGCCTAGTACCTACCTATGAACCTATGAACTATGTTAAATGCCTCTACTTCTTCCTCATCTGTTGCAAAGAACTGATGGTGCTAGATGGCATCATTTTAGTTTTTTGATTTTGCCCAACAAGACAGCTTTGGGCATTGTATTTTAACTTTCATCAATAAGATCTTCAATTTTTCCTCATTTTAGCTATTAGAGTCATATAATCCGCATATCTGAAGTTGTTGAAATTTTTTTTGGAAATTGAGATTTCAGCATCTGACTAGCATAACCCACCATCTTGCATGTTATTAAAGTAGTGTGACAATATGCAGTCTTACCAAACTATTTTTCAAGTCTTGAACTAATCAGTTAGTCCATATTCAGTTATACTTGCTGCATCTTGTATGTGTGCTATGGCCTGGTCAGAAATCATGTTGTATGAGGGTTAAGACATCATTTTGTAAGAGGTACTGAATGAGTTGCTTATGAATACAATTTTCCTGAATCTTAGGAATGGGGGACAAGACGGCAATTATCCTAAATTTAGAGAATTCAGAAGAGTTACCTCCTTTATGGAGGGTAATAATAATGAATTGTTTTTCACAGGGCAAAGACATAGGAATCTTAAATAGATCTGTTTATAAACCCCAACACTGTTAAGATAGAGAATAAATAGAGATTAGTGAATAGCAGCTGTTTAGTTACCATACTGCACTTGTTAACCTTAGACCATATAGCCTGGGTTACTTTTAGCCAACGTCTGAAAGGAAAAGAAATTAAAAAATACAGACTTTACACAGAAAACAGTTAACATAAGAAGTGGAAAAACCTAGAATACTCAATAAAACAAAAAAGTTGGTATACCCAGAGAAGTGAACACAGGAGAGTGTGGTACTTTGCATTCCATAGGAAAAAATTTCAGTGCACCAGTTGTGGCCTTGATTTCAGAAGACATGATGGAATGTGTCTGAGTACTTATTTATTCAGCATAGGATAAGTATGGACTATGCACATACCTGTCGGATTCCAAAATACAACATGCATGCCCAATGCAGCTTAAATGTGACAAAGTACATTGCCAACTCTGACTCCAAAATCCTCACAAATACCATACTGAGGCACACACAAAGGAAGCTATCACTAACAGAATACTATGGAATCTGTAGCAATACTAAATAATAAAAAAAAAAAATAAGTAAACAAACACAAAAAAAGAAAAAGAAAATGTGACCTGCAGTGAATGAACTGCAACAAGCTGTGGTAATGAAAGCCATACAGTAGGATCTGGTTGTGTGTCCTACAAGGCAGTCAGTTTGACAGACAGCCTACAACTTACCAACTCTCAAATCAAAAAATTATTGACAGGTATCATTTAGACAGATATCTGAGGCAGGCTGTGTGTAACATGTGTGTTGCACACGTCAGTGCATACATTGTGAGGCAACCCCATATCTATTGAAACCAAAGTCTGTCTAAGCCTAATTGTACTGGTGTCTGGGACATTCCAATGACATCTGGGAGATGCTGTAGGAGTTTTACAGACAGCTACCAGTCACATCTTCACACAATTCCTGGCAGCAATGTCCACCAAGGTAGATGAACATATACACTACCCATCTTCACACATGGAGCACCAAAACACCATACACCAGTTCTATAACATCAGCAACTTCCCCCTTGTTCTTGGTGTAATAGACTGTATTCATTTCCCTGTTATGATCCCCATGCAACCAGAAGCAGGAAGATACATCAATAGAAAGGGGTGGCCATCCCTGAACTGTCAGATGTTGTGCACAGCAGATGGCAGCATAATAAATACCATGGTAACACACCCTGTGAGTGTCGATGATGCTACCATATAGACGGAAAATGGTCTTAATGGCTGCATTCAATCATGGTGAAATACATGAGGGGCTGCTACTGGCTAAGTACAGGAACACAGCCAGGATGTAATTTAAACATATTCTTGTCAACATTACGCATGATGACAACTTATGTTTCTCCCCAACAACAAGTGACTGTCGCTATACACTTGACCTGTGGCTAATGACCCCATATAGAGAACCTTCCAAACCTGTGGAGGAGGCTTACAGTTGAGCAAATTCCATGACAAGAAATACCACAGAACATGTGTTTGGTGTATTGAAAGCCAGATTCACATGACTGGACATATCTAGGGGTACACTGCAATGCACGCATGAAAAGAAAGCACAGATAATTACTGTGTCTGCCATTCTGCACAATATGCTAACAATCACTCATGGCAGTCTTCCAGCTGGAGGTGTAGGCAAACTACCCCAAGAACCACAGGCATCTGAACATGACATTCCACAGCTATTGGTGGAGGAGCAGGAGAACACAGGGGGCAGAAGAAACAGGCATGGGCAATGGGGGACGCAGCCATGAGTCCAGGCTCAGACAACATTTCAGCATCTGACACATACCTTTGAGTCATGGCAAGCTACACATACAAAAGTATATAGATTTAGCACTGATGTTCAGGTGTTGACACACCACAGCAGCACAGATATGCGCACTGAGTATCAGACATAACAACATAATTGTAACATATAACAGTATGAACTTATATAAATCTATCATGGCAGGTACCATTAATTCAGGCCACAAGTGACACAGGCATGCATACAGACTCATAGTGGTAAATGTGTGTATGGTAGCCAATAAGGAACATACTTTTACAAACACCATCCTTATCTCTCTACTAATAAACAAAGGCATTAACACAGTATTAGTAGGCACATACCTACTAGCATGTACCATTCTAACAGAGGAATAACACACAGTAGGATTATTTATTTATTTATTTTATTTATTTTACATTTGTTAACCGGGCTAGTCCAACTGGATACATGTCCATTTTCAGTGGAGGCCCGAGGAGAAAAGCTCCGCTATCTACTACATGGTAACAAAACAGCAAATACAAAATACATAATGGATATAAGTCACAAATAAGCAAGGCAACAAAACAACAATTTCAGGAAGTTACAAAAAAAAGGGGGATAGAGAGACAAGGAAGTTATTTAAGTACAGATATGGGAAAAAAGGTGAGAGAAGAATTAAGTTGTTTAAAAAAGTTAACAAAAGTGTTACTAGAGAAGTTTGGTATATAATTGAGATAGTCATTAATATATACACATACCAGTTGGTCATGGCTGTGGTGCTGATGGTGACTGTCCCATGCAGGAGCAGAAGGACACAGTATTAATGGAGGGCAACAATAGGAGTAAGAGCACTGACATGTAGGAAATAGAGGAAAAAGCACACCAGTTACACCTTCTCTGTGTGGTGAATGTGCATCATCTTTCTCAATGCAAAGTAGTAGGAAAATACAAACAACACACAACATGTGTTTATGCAACACAATCATGAATGCAGAAAGAGGATGATAATGACATATAAAACACAATAAAAGGATATGGTTATAAGTGACATATGGTGCACATGTTGGCCAGATGTCCTTGTGCATGAAAAAACAACGACATTAATTTTATACAACACAGTTGTGCTACACAGTGCTGCAGCCTATTAACATGGTGTGAAGCCATACTTGGTATGTCCATAGGTGCATCTGTACAGCTCATATCTCCTGAAGCTGTATCTGCAGGTTGAAATGGAGGTGAAATATCAAATTGTCAGTATGCATCACTGCCATAACAGGAGGCAAAGGCAATAACAGGTAATGGTCACACTAACATTATTTGAAGACACTCACCTGTCATGTCTTGCTGCTGTGCAAAAGTGGATGGACCTGTGCAAATAAATTAAGACAATATTGCACATGTTGCTGTTAGTGTTATCTATGTACTGAAGTTGTGCGGCAACATATCATTACACTTATATTGGTCATTGTCAGCATGTGTGCCCCCATATCCACAACTCAGTTGTGCTCCTGCAACACAAAAATAACAATGCACAAGTATGCATGCAACAACAATCTGTACTGAGGTACTCCATATTCAACAATTTTATGCAAAGTACCACATTCATGTGAAGTCTGGCACACCTACTTCTATCCTACCTCTGGGTATATGTTGCTCACCACTTGCTGTGTGCGGGGATGCCAGAAACTATAGCAGCTCATCTGGGGAGCAAATGGTGTACCACCACTGGTGGCATCCCTTGATGTCTCATACTAGCATACTCTGTTGGCTGCATGAGAGGTCATGTCAGAGCACCATCGTTGACTGCCTCCCAAAATCTTTTGTGACCTCCAACAGCAATGATCCTGTTGGTAAGGTCAGTTCACACTTCATTCCTCCAAACTGTATTCCCTGCCCATCTAAGGCATTGACAAACATGCTGATGCAGAGCATCAATCATAATTTCTTTTTCTTGTAGCGAAAAAGTGTGGCCCTAGGTCTGTTTGCCATCTGGAAGACAGTTATATGCACATGGTTAGATTCATATGGCAGCCTACATATAGAGATCATTATGTCAACAACATACATCAATTGACCTTCTCTGCATTCATGTGAACTGCAAAATTATATAAAACAGTCCCAGTCCTGTATAGTAGTTTGACATATAAACAACATATGTGATACGAAAACAATGTCAGAACATTTAAGACATGGAACATCATAACTTGTGATACATGCAGAGGATGTAGATGGGATTTGTCCCCATTGTGGTGGATATCACAATAGTGGAATGGTGACCACAACACCATTGTGCCACACAGTCAGTAAAATGTGAATGAGATTTACATTAGCAAGCTCATCACAACCTATGTGTAAACCAATAATGTTGGATGATTGTCAGACACAAGCACAGTTCATGAGACACATCCTTAAATGGCATGTTCTGTTAATACATTTTATGCAACACAAAGATAAAGAAACAACCTATGGAAAACAAGCAGCCATAGTAACATGAACTGTTATGTACGAATAGCCTAATATCAACACAATCAATGGTGAGCAGTCAATGTTATCCTCATTTTGTCTGCATGAGATTAAATTCACTGGTAACTACTACTATATTACTCGCAGCAGAAAGTATGCTTATATCCTTATAGCAGCAATTGTTCAACTTATGGAAAACATTGGTAAGCCTCGTTATCCATAAGCATACCATAGACAGTACAAGGTAACCAGACATAAGCACGGATATATTTTTATTGAGGCACTATTTATAGTACATGTATTATTAAGCATAAATGAATATCCATAACATAACTTCACCTATGTACTACATAGCAATGTATGGATACTGTTAGAATACATCAGTATCCATAAGTATACCACAGAATGTACAGAGTTACCAGAAATTTATACAGATGTTTTGTTAGTGCGTCCATATGTACTGTTGACCGGGTCTCTTTACAGTTATCTGTATAAGTGCATATGTGGAATCCCTGCTTGTTAGTGATGAAGTATGCCCACCTATATGCATACAGGTCAATCCTACACCCCTCCAGTAAACCACATACATTTTATATTAAAGACAAATTTCCTTAAAAAATATCAATTTAAGCATGTACAAATACATTTCTAAGGAGGATTAATGGTATAGTCTGTAAGGAGAGAAATATATCCTGCCATAGCAATGCCAGCGTCTGCCACTTACCTCTGAAACTACCTGTAAGTCAAGTATGTATGAAAGTAAGATCAGCTATGTGCACACAGCCTTTAAGTCCCATTTTTGTACCATACATAATTAATGAGGTTCATTAACATTCATGGTTTTGAATTCCCATTTGCACAGGTCCAACTAAGTTATTGAAATTCGATGGATTAACCAATATCTCAGCATAAAGAGAAACTGCTCCATGCAAATATCAATAGGTATCATTAAAAGGGACCATGTGTGGCATGTTCCCATTATTCTACAATGACCTGCTTATAAATGCCACTTTTAAAATGTGATTTTGATGCATTTACAGATCAGACCATTGCTAACTGCGAACTGAGTGGGACCTCAGTGTGCAACTTTTGGAAGTTTGCTATCTTACATTATCATCAACATGACTACTGTGAAGGTATTTCCCCATGTCCATGTGCCCATTTGGACTGAGGAGAAGACCTTCCAGATGCTGATCATCTATGCTGGGATGGAGCATCTCATGAGAGCAAGAACACAGAACTTTGCTATAGTCGACATCTGAAACCAGTTTGGAAGGGAGTACTGACATCACACTTGAATATATGGGACTGGAATGTAGGTTTGCCACTATTATGATGACCTGCATTGGAGGGACACTGAAGATGTGCACTGGAGGGTCGCCGAGGTATGGAGACAGTCAGTGGATTCCTACAGGAAGTATCATAATCCCCAGTGTATCTGTACAGTCATATGAAAATCACACATGCAGGTGTGACCCATATGTCAAACATGCTCCTTTTAAACTCATTACTTAGCTATTCTAGCAATTAGCTCATAAGGGTAATCAAGAGAGCAATTAATGAAGTTCATTTATGATTCCCATGGTGGTTATTTCTTTAATATTTTTTTATGATGTACATAATATTGATCATAACACCTGTTTGTTTTCCAACTTATATAGTATACCATTTCACACATCTAATATGGACACATTTTACTGATACCTATAATGTTTAGGATGTGGATGACTACGCATTTCTCCATTATCCATAATACTCTGAGACCATCAGACAGTATACTTCTGTATGAGTGAACACTAAGTCATACAGACCTCCATTAGTCAACTCTGCTTTAGAAAGTGAACATTATTGTTAAATACCTGTTTGTTGAACAAATTAGTGTAAGATCACTGCAGATCAGCATGTCTAATAGATGTTGTACATTGCAAAACTTAATGCTATCTGGCAATTACGTATCTTGAGTCTGTGTCGAGCATGAAGGCCTATAGCATTTAGATGTCAGATGGGGGCGTATTCATCCATTTTCTGCAGGGATATGGAAAAACATATCCGTTATTAGTTTGTTAGGAGGAATGGTATTGTGTTGTGTATAGGTCGACCTATTAAGCGCATAGCCATCATATATGTCATTGCTAGACAGGGGCACAGTAAACTAATTCTATTATATAAGGGGACCTTCATTGTGTCACTACTAGACAGAGGCACAGTATTCTCAATTTATTCTGTACCTTTTTTGTACCATTTCATGGGGTGGCAAAAGCCACATCATTATGGTAGGCTTACAAATGCCCCAGGGCAGATAGCCTAGTACTATACTATGAAACTATGAAACTATGAAACTATGAAACTATATTCAGTTGCTGCATGTGTCTTGTCAGGAACATACTAAAGGGAACATTATACTCTATCATCGGCCTGATGAGGGCCAAGGACAGTGGTATGATGACCTCTCTGGACCTAGATGCCATGCGCTTGCTTATAAGTTCAGCAACACAGAAGAATTTTCTCACTATCTTGGACACATGTTGGTGGAATAGGGATAGATTCCTGTTCCAGAGACGTCCCATGCTTTCGAACAAGATCCCAATCTACATTAGGCATAACTCCTTACTAACACTCTTCAAAAGAAACCTTGACGAGTGTATGGGAAACAGAAAGTTTACCTCGGGGATCACTTCAGTGGCTCTGCTGGACAGAGGCACAGGGAACTAATCTAAGGGCGCGGTGAAAGCCAACACATTCTGGCTAGGCTTATAAATGCCTTCGGGCAGATAGCCTAGTACCTACCTATAAACCTATAAACCTATATATATTATGGCTAAATGTGGGTTCAAATCCACAGGGAATACCTTCCATTAACTTTTTATCTGTCTGTCTGTCTGTATAAAAATTTTGAAAATGCTTGTATAAATACCTGTTTTTACATGTTTACAGTTATTAATTACCTGCTTATGCCTATAGCATTAATTTGTTGGATTACTAAGAATTATCTCCATAATCCATAATTTTTCTGACTACACCGGCTATGTTACTGCAGCTTTATGTGCAATGTTTTGACCATAGAAGGATACTTCTGTACACTTGGAAGATAGCTCTCAACCAATCAGGGATACATCACAACATAATCAGGGTATAGTTCAGAAATAATCAGTTACAATCATGGACACATTTTCTATGTTACTACTATTACTGTGTGACAGGGAATGCATACAGGAATGCGGAATATCATAACACTGCTTAAGTTAATGTGCTGTATACCTCTGTCATTATTTATTTAGTGCAATTCACCACTTTTCTCCTACTGTTATTTGGAGGGAGTAAAATGGATAGGTATACACTCCGACTCTAAATCAGGGGCATTAGTGATGTATAATTTGTTATGTAACAATAAAATCTATGTAGATATTTCTTGGCTTTCTACCTAACCTATATGGTTTAACTTCTCCAAGTCTTTCGGGTTTTTAATACCATGACAGGAATGGACCCCATTCCTAAGTCAAAGTATGATTAAAATTCATGAAATTAGTATTGTTTAAATCTCTGATGTTAGCCAGAGGTGCTCTTTGCAGTACCTGCAATGTGCTCAGAATTGACTCCTGCAATTCAGACAGAATTACAGTACATGTATTGGTAGCATATCTAAATACGACTGTAAATTCTGTTTTATAAGACCCACTGCTTCTATCACTACTGGAACTGTCTGAGTATCCTTCTTCCACATTGCCTACATTATTGCCTGCAAGTCCTGGTATTTATGACTTTGTGTTTCTCTGTGTATAAGACACTGTAATCACTGGGCATAACAATTTCAATGATCTATGCTACTTTTGTCTCCTTTTCTTGGGCTACAATATCTGTTTTTCTCACATCTATTTTTGAACTGTTAGCAGTGGATGATCCCATATGATATAAACTTCAGAATTTTCTATAATGCTTTGTGGATCATGTTTCCAATGTGTCTCAATTACTTCAATATTGTAATGTGTGCACAATCCCCAGTGCAACAGTATTGCCACATTATTATGCCTTTCAGTATACAGGGCTTCTGCCATTAATGTTTCACACCCAGCAACAAGATGTGTGACTGTTTCCACTTCTGTTTTACAAAACATACATTTGTCTGTTTCTCCGACATGTTCAGTGGACTTTGTAAAACAATGTGTATGTAGTCCACTATCTTGGGCCGCCAATATTAACCTCTCGTCGTTTGGGTTAAATTCACCTCTCATTCACCATTCCTATGTCAGATCCTGATCAACCTGAGGTTGTTCCAGGAGTTTTCTGTACTTTCAATAATGTTTATGCCTTTTCCACATTTCTTGCTTATCTGATCCTTCACCTTATAGTCTTTCTTTTGCTTTTTTGACAAATTCAGCTGCTGCCTGATTTTTGTCTTCTACTTCTGGTTTGATTTCAGTTCCCACTTGACACCAATATGCTTCTGATAAGCAAAGCAGGGAAGTCATCTTAGACTTATTCTTCTCAAGTTTTAAAACTTTCAGTCTGTTTGGATCTTGAGGTCAACAGATTGTATGTAGTCCTACTACTGCATGTCTATACATGTAATCAGTTTTGAGGAGACCTATCCCTTCTTCAGAATAAGAGATATATATACTTGGTATACACTTATTCTCCTTTTGGCTTTTCCCAATTAGGGTCGCCACAGTAGATCACCATCTGCTCATGATTGGCAGTGGAGTTTTATGATGTTGAGTTGCCAGCCCAGCACCCAACCTTCCACAGTAGGCACACACACACACACACACACACACCTTGGGCCAATTTAGTGTGTCCAATCCACCTACAGCATGTCTTTGGGATGAAACCAAAGGAAACCCATGTGACCACAGGGAGGACATGCAGACTCTGCACAGAAGGCACCCCAGCCGAGGATTGAACTGGAGAACCTCTGCTGTGAGGCGGCAACGCTAACCGCTGCACCACCGTGGCTGCCCATACTTAGTATACACTGATTTTTATAAATCATTTGAAGCATTTTTTTTGTTTTCCTGTCCAACTGATCCAGTACCTTTTGGGGCCAGTTAATCACTCCAAAACTGTAAGTCAGAATAGGAAGAGCAAATTGGTTTATAGCTTGGACTCTGTTCCTAGATGATAGGGCTGTTTTCAGTATTAGTTCTAGACTTCTAAAATATTACTTACTGAGATTTGTCCCAGACTGATATGTTAGTGCTGCAGTTTTCCTGCTTTAAAGGATGCTTTTGCTCATTTATCAAGACCAAATAATATTCTTATATCAACTGAGAAAGTTTTGACCACTTGCAGATGTGCTTTCAATTCCTCATCTGATGACCTATGCAGTTTTAAATTATTAACAAAAATAAGGTGAGAAGTCTTTACACTTTTTTTTTGGGGGGGGGCAAGTTGTAACCATGACATAATTTGTTAAGTAGACAGCTTAATGGGTTAAGGACAAGACAAAAGAGCAGTGGTGACTGTCAGAAAAATATGTATTAGTGTATGTATTAGTAATATGCTTAGTGCATTTAAGGCTTGAAAAGGGTTAACACATTTATTCTATTTCACACTGCATAAAATCTGTACAAATTGCAGAAGCTTTCTAACCTTGTATTGTCATGAAATGTGCACAGCTATAATCTTTGCTTATGGTTTGGAAATTTACAGGGAAGCAGATAATTTCTGCTTGTGTCAGGAAAATAATGAATAGATGTATCACTTGTATTAATGTTATGAGACTTAGACAAGGAGTTCCGTTTGTGCTGTGAGAAAATACACAGCTGCAGAAGCTATAGATAATCAGAACAAAGACTGCTTGAAAATATGAACTGCAATCAGCATTTGCTTGTGCCTAAGCTAGAAAAGTACCTTGAAATGTAACACATGTATTATAACTACACAACAGAAGCTTGTAACGGGCTAGAGCCCACCAAGGCCAGGTTGTTTTTCTCAAAATGTTTTTCATAAATCCAGTCATGTCAGCAGAAAATCTGAGTAATATCTGCTGTAGAACAATACTGAAAGTTGTGTTTCATTACGTCAATCATAGAAGGCAATGTCTTGTAGAACAGTATAAAAATAGCATACTTCCTGTTAGTAGTTAGGCAAAATCCTGTATTTGCATGTTTTTGTCTCCTTGCAGCAAGTTATTAAATGTGCCTTATCTGAACCTTACATGTATTGGTCGTTGACATTTTTTTCTTTGACAGTGACAAAGAGTCATCCTGGAATATCCCCCTTTTAATTTTTATCCCTGTGATAATTTGTCATTTATGACTTATGACTTAGCTGCAAAGGGGTTTGCCACTGTTTCATGGTCATTATTATGTAATCAATAAATGTAGGGTGCATCTTATGCATCTATAAGCACTCCTTTACCCATGAATGTGGGATGCTGTCAGATGCTTTTTTGTAGTCTATCCATGCCATACTTAGATTCTTTTCCTTTTTACAATTCTACATTATGACTTTATTTAACAACAAATGATCCTTTGTTCCATATGACTTTCTTTTGCTACCTGTTTGTTCTATTGCCTTGACTGACTTCTCTTCGAAATTACTATAAACTCTGTCAACACCAATTCCAGTATATAGGTTGCACATCATCAGAAGGCAAGTTATTGGTCTAAAGTTTTTAGGCTAGCTTGTAGGTTTACTCTTAAGGAGGAGTATAATTTTTCTTGTTGTTAACCAGGTTGGTGTCTATTTGGGATGTTCCTATAAATAGTTCTTACTCAGAGTTAAATCTTTCCATAAGGAAGTTAATACTTTTTAGCCAGAAGTTAGATACTGCATCCAGGCTTGGGTTTTCCATTTAGGAGCTTTTCTTATTTTTTTTTTCAATTTCTCTGGTCATTACTTCATCCCATTTTATGTCTTCTTCACTTGATCTTCTTACTCCTTATATCCATTCAGGATCGTTGTTATGCTCCACAGGGTCTTCATAGATATTATTGCAAAATGTGTCTATTTCTCCTTTTTGGTGGTATTTCTATTATTTTAGCCTTGCTTCTCAGTTTTCTATAAAACTTTTTTTGGATCACAAATGACTTGCTTATTTTGCACTTTTCCTATACAATTATCTGCATGAATTTCTGCCTGTGCTTTTACTGGCTTTTATCATGACTATCTTTTGAAGTATTTTTGTTGATCTGTTCCCTCTTTTGTACTATTTTAACAGTGACACTTCTTGTCTTAATTGTTTCATAGTTTTCTCTATTCAATACCTCCATGATGGTATTTGATTTCTTCCCCTCCTTTCCCTTATTGCCTTGTGTTTTTGTGTTAAGACTTTATTCGTTATCTGCACAATAATATACCTTACTTCCTTCTGTTATATCACATGAATTTCTGTTAATAGTCTTGATTACTGTGTTCATTTGTTTTATCAGACTTCTAACATTTTGAGTCTTATTGACTTTCTGTAATTTATCTATTCATCTCTATTTAATCAAGCAAATCTTCCCTTAGATCATTTCTTCCAAGCTAACGGGCACATTCTTTGTTCTCCATTTCCTGCATTCACTCTGCTGAAAGCTCCAGAACATCTTCCTGTGACACATTCTCTTCAGCTGCATCCTGTATCATCCATTGCTCTTTCATGTGGGAATTCACTGGGCTTTCACTCCACAACATTGACTGTGTCAGAGTTTCTACTGTTTCCTGTCCCTTCCCTTGCTATGCAACTCAAACTAAACCTTTGTACTGGTTTTCTACTGAGGGCTCCAGATTATCTTCATGTTGTAACTGATTGGGTCTATATTAGAACATCGAAGTTTCAGGTCTTTGAATGTTCTAATATCGACACCTAGTAACCTAAAGGTAAGACCAAAAATTTAGAACATCAAATTTTTTCCTAGGGAAAAAAATTGCTGTTCCAAAACACATACAACACAAACACACCAAACACACAGCAATCCACACACATACACCTAAAATCTTACATCTAAACCTACACTAAACTATACATACACCACTATCTACCCACTTACCTTAACCCAAACCCTAACCCTAAGATCTGTCATTATCGCACACACACCTCACCCACGCCGTAACCCTAACTCACCTTTCCCACCCTAACCCTCACGTCCAAACATTCGCACACTTACCTGACACGCGCCCTAACCCTAACTCACCTATCCCACCCTAACCCTCATGTCCACACAATCACACACTTACCTGAACCTGACTGTAACTTTCCACCACAGAGCTGAAAATAGCAAAGCAACAATAACGGGCAACTGAATTAATTTGGTTATCTAAAAATTCGCTATTTTCAACTTTTGGTTACTAGGTGTCGATATTAGAACATTCGAAGATCTGACACTTTGATGTTCTAATATAGACCCCAACTGATCATATACTTCCCTTTCCACCTGTTTCTCCTTAATTTGGGGACTCAATGTTCCATCATGCTATAATGTTATCAGAGTTATCTTTTACTTAGCAGAATATCCATAACTTAATTTCCTATTTCTTTAAAGGTTCTATTACTAATCCTCTTTTCTAGTTTCCTCCTTTGTTTTATTTTTCCTTTGTTGTGTATTATAGAATTTTCTATATCTGGATACCTTTGCCTATATTTCTCTTCAAATATCTTTGGTGCTGCTTTTTTGGATTTATTAGTTTTGCTTTGAACTTTGCATAAATATTGCATAATATTAAATCTCATTTTCTTTCCCATGTCCATATGTCTTCTTCCTATACCTCCCACTCCCCCTGTTTCCTCCTTACTTTGGGGACTTATTGTTCCATCATGCTGTGATATTACCATAGTTGGATTTTCAACACCGAACCCTTTACTTTGCAGGTATTCTGTAATGTCAGCTTCTAGTTGTTTAACTTTTGTTATTCTTTTGTTCTACCTACCCCTTTGTGATCTTATTTTTTTATTCCTTATCTGGGTGCCTTTGCCTGTATTTCTCTTCAGATATCTTTGAAGCTGCTTTTTGTGTTGATTAGTTTGGCTTTCTCTTGTGCATAAATATTGCGCCATATCAGATCTCGCTTTATTTCCCACATCCATGTTTCTTTTTTATAACTTTCAACAATATCTAGGTTTTGTTCTTTATATTTTCACACTTCCTTAGTTATGTTTTTTTTCCAAATTGCCTAAAGTTTTTTGGTTTATATAATAATTTTCATGGATCCGTTCTATTAATGAACACATTTTTGCATTTGAAGCTTTGAACAGTTTTTATTGCACAAAGATTTTTCTTTCCTCTAATTTCTCTCTTAATCTTTTTGAATATCTTCTATCTGGAAATTCTAGGCTTCTTACATAATAGTAACAATACATAATGTCTTTCTTTTCTACAATAGTCCATTCTGTCATCTTTATGGGTCTTTTTTGGCCTGTTGACTTTGTGTTTTTTGTGGACTTCTACTTCCTTCTACAACAGGGGGTGGCTATTTTGATGTTTGTGATGAACAGGAAGTCTTGTGTGGTTTTTTGCTAAGGGAAGCTATGTGTACTATGAAAGTATGCTCAATTCTGAGCTATGAATCGTATGTTACAGTTTTTTTTGTGACCACTGTGGTGACGTGAAGTCAGGTTTGCATATTTTCATTTAAAAATGCACAGTGCATGGGGAAAGTTTGACTGTAGTTTATCCATCTTGTAATGTGGAAGCCCTAATACATGTCATTACTCCATCCCTGCACAGTCATACCTTTGATTTGTTTAACTGCAGTTGCTTCATGTAATTATAACCAAGGTGAATTAGCTAAACACATAGGAATCAGGGCTATAGTGTGAATCTAGCCGAGAGTCTCAGGTTCTCCAATTTGCGTTTATTAGTCTTCCAATGTGTGAACTATTGCATGTGACACAGTAAAAAGTGAATATGCAGAATCTGTGATGTTATTCAATGTAAAAGGTAGAGAACATGTGCTGCTCCCTGTATTTCACTGTTATTTTATACATTCTAGTCTTTGTCATTCATAAATGATTTATGCCTTTTGCAAGCCAGAGCAAAGAATGGGGCATTGCGTGGATGTACAGGCTAGAGAAGCAACGAACGGAGAGATGTTTGCTTTGCATGTTTTCACATTATTTTACCGAGAATAGATCATAGCATTGTTAGAGGAATGGCTTAGTTTGCAGCTCCATGCATGCATGCTACTATTAAAGTAAGACTACCCAACATGCATCTGCAAGGTAATTATAAGAGTCATACATTTCCTATGCTTACAAGTATGTATTTCATAAAAAAAGTTTAGATATGAGTTAGGAGTAGGGAATATTTGCTGAAGGTGCTATTGTAAATTGTTATAACCTAGATGACAGTCAGTTATGTGTAACTGTCACAGTGTGTTTGACTGTGATTTTGCACATACAAGTTAATTGTGCTTTTACTGCTGTTTATGCAATACATGTTGGCACACTTCTATGTCTGGCTGTGACAAGCAGTGAGTGCTGTGTTATGCATAGTCTACTTATTCACATGCTGAATGGGTGTTTGCATTTTTTTTTTAATTACAGTTTGGACTGCTGTTAGTAGACTATGTCTGCTATATATTTTAGTCCAACATGGTTAGCACTTCTGCTTACAAGATTGATGATGCCTTACATGCAACACACTTGTATTCACTGTTTAAGAATTGTTGTGCACATACCCATTTATTTATTTATTTAGTTGACATTTGTTATCTGGGTTAGTCTTACTGGGCAAGAAGCCCTTTTTCAGCAGAGGCCCAAGTAAAAAAGCTCCAGGCATATAAGACATATACAGATAAATATCAGATTAATAAGGATAAAAAGAAACTTGTATGGTATACTAGCAAATAAGCATAAAAATTAAATAGTTGCATAACAGTAAACAGTAGGATTACAGTTAATACTTGGCACAAAACTACAGGTTAAAATACTGCAGTATATTACCTATATAGATTTGACTGAGTGAGAATGGTTAATTTTTAGCAGAAAGCCTGCAAGAGGAAGATAAATATTAGTGAAATAGTCTCTGAAATAATGATATTAACAGAACTATAAGAGGAAGAAAGAAGAGGAGGTATGGGTCAAGTAGGAGTACTGCAGGGGCATGTCCATGATTTAAGCATGTGATCTTTTAGCATTTTTTTGAAACTGCAACTGTCAGCTCTTAGGTCAGGGGGAAGTTTATTCTAGGTGTTGGCAACAGAATGGCTATACAGTAGTTTACCAACTTGCTTCCTGGGCTTATAGACTTCCAGAGGTGTTGGACAGTACTGCAGAGACAATATTTGGAGGTATAGGGAGCATTAGAGTAGAGAGAGCAGGGCAGAGGGAGGGATTATCTAGTATAGAGTATGTGAGGTGGAACTGAGGAAGTACGAGTTGGTTTTGCACTTCTAGCCATAGAAGATTTTTTAGGGCAGTGCAGTGGTGGGAGCGGTAAGGAAGATTATCAGCGAATCTTCAGTTTTATTGTAGGTGAATTCAAGTTTGGACAAGAGGATGGATTGCAGATTTGTGAGAAGAGGTGCAGCATAAAAGAGAGTAGGCAGCAGCAAAGCTTGCGCCTGAGAATGTTTAGTGTGATTAGTCAGGTAATTTTTGTTCCTATATAATAGGCCTAGTTTTTGGTGTGTTTTTTTGTTGGCTTGTAGTATATGGATGTCGAACTTTAATTGGTCATTGATAACAACATCAAGGAGTTTGGTATAAATTTCAACTCTGATAGCAGTATTGTTGAGAGATGTAACTGAGAAGGAGTTTTTACTATGTTGTAGGGATTTAGGGAGGAAGAGGAGTAGTTTTTTTTTTTTTAAGATTAAGTAGGAGTTCATTACTGGTTAGCCATTTTTCCACAGACAGAAGCAAGTCCTGGGTAAGGGTCAGAAGGTGGGAGAGATTACTAGAGCAAGATATTATAGTGTAATCATCTGCATACTGGATAAGTGAAGAGTGAGGACAAGAAGTGTGAAGATCATTTGTAAAGATGTTAAAAATGAGGGACCCTAGAATGGAGCCTTTGGGTATGCCAGTTTGAACAGGAAGAAAGGGGGAAGAGGCTGATAGCATCTAGAGTGAAAGATCATACCAAACATTGCAATACGCACACTGAATAGGAACATACACAGGCCTAAAATCTACATGCCATGCTCACAACAAACAGTATACTTGTCTCCTTCAATATGAGTAAAAATGGTACTTTATGAGTTTTAGGTGACTACAATACTTTAAGGGTAACACAGTCTAAAAACAAATATAGGTAACATTTGAGACAGTGAAAAACTATAGACTACAGGATAACAGATAAGTCGTACAGTCATTTTAGGAAATGAATACACTTACTTGGCGTGCTTACAAAGAGCAGGATGCGGGGTAGTGATCATGTCTAGGAATGGGTATGATAAATGGCACCCAGGTGGTTCCAAGCTAAGTAACCTCACCTCAGACATTACTAAGGGGAGGGGCTTTAAAATGAGTGACCAATGAATGTGAAACAGAGCCAGAGTTAGCCAGCACTCAGGTAAGTTACAGAAACAATCAGTTAAACATTAACCGAGTGACTTGGATAAATTTTGAATAGTCTGTTTTCGTTCCAATTTTAAATCAGTTCTTGCAAAAAAGCAAGGTATTGGAGGCTAGGAGTTTGTAATTATCTTATTTTAATGGCAGTTTTATGGTTTAGCCTTCTTAGTGCTGGGAGCAAGCACCGAATTGTATGCACGCCGTAAGCAACTGAGATTCTACATAGCCGTTATAAGCTAAATTGGAATAGGAACATGCATTCAGATTTCAGTAAAACCACCAGTGTAGACCACTCTGAGTAGAATTTCTATTCTACTGTGGAGGGATTTGCTTGGAGCCACTTCTATTCTGGTGGGAGGGACTTCCAAGAATGCAGCAGGGAGGTGTGAAACAGTGGAATACACTCGCACGATACAATGGCAGCGGTCTTTGGCATGCTTACAAGGCGCAGGATGTGGGGTAGTGATTGGATCAGGGAATGAATGTGATAAATGGCACCCAGGTGGATTACTGGTCAGCATTATACTGTTTGCATTTTGCATTTACATACATAGGGATTGATAAAAAATGTATGTAGAGTATTGATACACTAGTAGACAGACAGTACTGTTTCTATGACATAACCTAAGGTTTTATATGACACCTGCTGTCACTGTGTTTAGGATTATACATTTATTCTAGGGTGTTGTGCTGCATTTCAGATATTTGATGTTGTGTCAACCAATGACCATGTTGCATAGCACATTTCATTTGTAAATAGCTTTTATATTTCCCACTGATTTTTCATTTCACTATATCTTCATATATAAACAGGTTATTTTTGGGCTGTTAGCAAGATTCATTACTTGCACAGACACCTAGATTACAGTTATAAGTAATTCACATATTCACACATTCATGTATTCAAGGCACACATACAAGACAAGAAACATGGAATTAGTGGTATCTTGTCAGTGTGTTTTCCAATGCCATGTGGTCTACTTCAAGTATTAGTCCCCCAAGGCACAGTGGTCTAACACTGTAGCACTTGTTTTGCAAAATAGATCCATGTTTCTGTTGCATGCCACAGTGTCATGGCATGCATGCTGGCTGTGCACATATTTTCCTATATAATGATAGATTCATAGGTTCATAGGTTAATACTAGGCTATCTGCCCTAGAGCATTTATAAGCCTAGCCAGAGTGTGTGTGCTTTTTCCCACCCTTAGGATGAGAAGAATATAACCATTAGTTTGCTTTGCCTCTGTCCAGCAGCACACAGAAACATGATTATGATAAACCTAAACTCCTCCATCCACATTCGTCAGATTTCTGAACAGAGTCAGTGAGAACTCTGCCTGCCCATGGACTGACTGGGATTTCCATAGTGTAGGTAGGTGGGTGGTGAATCTGAATCTGTCCCTCCTCCCCAGCCTATTTATATCCTGATGAGGTGAAGTCTTCTCTGGTCGTGGGTTGGATTGGATTTGATGAGGTGGAGTGTGGCAGGTCCATTCCGGGTTGGACATGGCATCTCACCTCTGGTACAGATGAATGTCTGAGCAGAGAGCGGTCATCTGGATGAATACTTCTTTTCTCAAGCGTTTGAGCCCATGATTGTTATTGTTTTGCTTGATTTTTTTGGTTGGTGACTGAACTTTGGGGTCTTTCCAACTATGCAGATGCAGGGGGAGGTACACGAATCATTGGGGGGGCGTGCGTTTGAATCATTAGTCTGATAAAAGAGGGGACAAATGACCAATGACCTCTGATCTGATGGGGCAATGTAGAATTGGAGTGGGCAGAAAATGTAGAGTGTCTCTAACTTGGTGGCAAATGTGAATGGAGAAAGAGAGGTTACTGGATCACTAACCCCAGGTCCCTGCTGATGCGTCTTCCGTGTTGTTACTATTTACCTTGTTGTTGTTTAGGGTGTACCTTGTTTTTTTTAAAGGGTATGTATGACTATATTTTTCTGGCGGGCATTTAGCCGGCTATCTGGCCCTGGCACCAGTTATCCATTTCTATGAGACCTCTGATGTCTGTCCCAGTTTGTGGGAGTGGTGCAGTTTTTGCCGCCTTTTGTCATTTTCCGCATGTTTTGCAACCCATCTTGTGACATATGGGTTTACATCTAAGCTGGTGAGCTTTTCTTTTTCTCTCAAAGTTGGCCTTGGATGATCCCCATGTTTGTGATGATCAGGTTCTATATATTTTCTCCTCTTGTGGGAATGGTGACTAGTTGTTCCATAGCATTTGAGTTTATGAACTACAATTGCTCAGGTAGTAGCATTTTTTTTTCCAGATAAGCTGTGTTATGGATGCCATGTCATGCACTGGAGTAACCTGCTTCCATTCTGCGATGGATATAGTGGCCCTGACATGGGCATCTATTGAACTCATTCATAAATATAGATAATAGGACATTGATAATGTGTCATGTGCATGAATATCCACCTTCTACCTTCACTTGTTTTTATTATAATCCTTATACATAATCCTTATATGCCATATCATCTGAGAATAAGGCTTTAATGACAGCTGAAAAGTAAGGTAATATACATTTCTTCTCATTTGCAAGGATCATGTTGAATGCATAGTAGTTCATGTCTATTGTATTCTTTATGTCCTCATCAGTATGTGTTTCATGACAGCCATGTTTTCACAGGAATGTGTGGCTTGATAGGCAAGTGGTTTTCATCATTATGGATATGATAGTAGATTTCAATGTTGACATAATTAATTGTAATGTGTCATACTAAATATTTTCTGTCTGTGCATTGCGTCACAGTGAGTATGCTATGTAATGATATAGCTGTAGGAATGCATATTATATACTTTCTTTCTTTTTATGTGATTCACCTTGACAGATCACAGACCCATGAACACTCTCCTATCAAAAGCCAGAGATGAACATATACCAGATCACTGCCTGAGGGATCAGATTCCAATGATACTAATGACCATGATTGACACAATGATGATGATGACAAGGAAGGACCTGGGCATGCACTTGCCATAATCCCTGCTACACCACAGAGGAGATATTGACCACCAGCAGATGATTTTTGGGATTAAATCTGGGAGGTGATGACTGATGCCTTTTGAACACAAAAAAGGGACTTGATGGGGAATTTTTTTCCAGGATATGGAGTGGACCATGCAGCATTCCTGCAGGGGAAATTGCCCATAAGACTATTTGTGATGTTCAGTCCCATCAAGGCAGGCCCTTAGGGCCATAAGCATTCTCTGTGTGATCCGCTTGTGTACTACTGCCACCATGTTGTTTGCCATACAAGCAATTTGACTGTACAGATATACTTTTGCATCCATAACATATTGCTGCCGTGCATATGTGATACACATCTGACTATACAATGTAGCTGTCATATGACATTTTGCAGTATGTTGTACCTGGTGCATGACACACATTACCACATTAGACATTCAGTAATCATGTTGATGTCCATGAATTGCTGCACTTGATGTCTACATTACTGCATGCGGGCAGGTGTGGTAATCCTTAGGTGAGTGTGTATGTCTGTACTATCCATGTAGTGCAGCATACTGTTGATATGGCCAAGACACTGTGGCCCTGTATGTCACAGTTATGAATTTTGCAGTTCACATGCTGCTACTTATGCAACAGTTCCACTGTATACATGTGTGGGATTGACAGCAAATTGCAAACAACATTTTGTTCCTAGTTTACAAATAACACAATGAGATGGGCATGTTTTCTGGGTTGCTATATCATGTATGTTCAACAACCAGACACATCCTTGCCCCTACACTTCATATGACACTGTGTCCTGCTGTGACATTGGCATACTGGCTTTGTGTGTGGCCTGTATTGGCACTGATGGTGCCATGCTGTATCATCTTAGTGTGTTTGCTATTTATGGGCAGTCCTCTTTTACTTAATGCATTGACCTCTGTACAGTTTGTGTATACATAGTGGGATTCCTGATTTTTATAGCAGCATTCAAGAATGCCTTCTTTGGCTTATGTTACATTTCCACATGCATTGCTTATTCACAGACATGCCCATATTTTAGCAACTGGTGTACATATGCCATGAGCCATGATTTATGAACATCTCTTTGCACATATTATTTTCACTAGGGAAACCCCATTGTACCTTGAGATTGTAAGCAGTCACTGGCTTCAAGTTAATGTTCTGTCCTGTGAGCAACAATACAGAACATTAACATGAAGCCAGTGACTGTGAGCTTGCTGACCCATGGTCAGTGATATATATATATATATATATATATATATATATATATATATATATATATATATGTGTGTGTGTGTGTGTGTGTGTGTGTGTGTGTATACATATATTTATTCCCACAGGTGTTTATTCCACATGTTGTTGAACAGTGACATGACCGTATATATGTATATGTGATACTGATTCTTAGCTTGTGTACCTATGCCTCTTGCTGTTAGATGATTGCATATTACTGTGTGTGTGTGTGTGTGTGTGTGTGTGTGTGTGTGTGTGTGTGTGTGTGTGTGTGTGTGTGTGTGTGAAATATGTACACAGACATGTCTATTGCCAATAGCAGTGCAGTGTGCCTATGTGAAGATGCACATTTGCCATTTTTTTCAGTGAAGCTTGGGTTGACTTTAACACCACCCTATGTGGTATACATATGCATTCCCAATGTGTCATATTACATAGTGTTGGCCTGCTTTATTGTTTTTCTAGTTAGCTTTGCTAGCATGTTCTCCTTAATGTGAACCTGTGTAGTCCACCTCCCTTCCTCTTTGTAGGTTTGGCATATATCTTGCACATATGCATGGTATATGTTAAACTTTTTTGCATTATCATCCACTGTCATATAGTTGTACTGTTAGAAAGCCAACTTGTGCCAGCCTTTTGGTCATTATACACATGCAGGACATACACACACAAGTTGCTGGCTATTGCTTGCATTGCATCACTGTTCCTGTTATACTTTTGTGGTACGTGTTAACCAGAGTAATTTGTCATAGCTCATGTGCACAGCCTGACAGTCCTTATATAGCATTAATCATATATTTCATAATGCTTATTATTCCATGTCATTGGTCTGTGTATGTTTATTGACATTGCTTTCCAATGGGTTTCTGTTAGGCTGATAATGGTCACACATATATGTCTACACCTATGTGTTGCATCTAATACATATGTCTGTGACATATGTATTCCACTACATGTCTGTTTGGGTTGTGTACACCTACATGTGTAAGGAGCAGCCAGTTTGTTGCTTTGGTACAGTACTGCTGTTTGGTACTGTGCTTGGCTGTTTGCCTTGCACAAACATGGTTAGAGATTCTATTCGGTTCTCCAATGGTCTCTCCAGCATTTCTTGGGCTGTATTTGCTCATTCATGCTGATGAGTGGCTTATACTTGCACTGCTGACAAACTACTTATGTATTCAATATCCAATGTGTATTGTGATCCCTCTTTATTCCCCTGCACCACACAACTGCCATCAGTCATACACATTCAGGTATGACTATTACACAGTTTGCAACATTTCATAATCTATTGGTGCATAGGTACATTGCATTTTGTCTATGTCACCATGGCTGGTATGCATCCTTACCTTGTTTGTCAACTTTCCATTGTCCATATTGTAGAGTGTACTGTCTTTTTACCTCATGTTCATTTCTGACCTTTGCTGTCATGTCTTGTGATATTAGTTATATGTGTATACCTGCTGTGTTGCCCTTCTCCTCCTCTTTCCTTGTATTTTCCTTTCCTTATGTTCTTGAAAACAGGGCCTATTCCCACCAAAAAAAAAAAAAAGAACTTGCCTATGCCTGCCTCCCTGACTGTCCCTCAGATTTTCCTATTTAATACCTCTTGTGTGTCCCTTGTCTTCTCCCATACCCCACATCTGTTTTTCTATCTCTCTGTTTTGTTGGGTGTGTGTATTACTTGCATTCCCCACATGTCCCATACCTATTATTAGCAATGTTAGTGAGGTAAATAGACAGTACACTCTACAATATGGACAATGGAAAGTTGACAAACAAGGTAAGGATGCATACCAGCCATGGTGACATAGACAAAATGCAATGTACCTATGCACTAATAGATTATGACATGTTGCAAACTGTGTAATAGTCATACCTGAATGTGTATGACTGATGGCAACTATCTTCCTTTTTTGCATTAACAATGTTCATATGTCTGTTATGTACCTACAAATGTAAAATAAAATAAAATAAATAAAAAATAAATGTTTAGACTGGCAAATTTACTTTTGTATCAGAGATTTTATGGATTCTATTAGCTCCCATATTTTCCAGTGAAACATATTTTATTAGTACATGACTTATGGAGACATCTGTAGCTGTTTGTGGACCTGTGTCCTGCAGCTTGCATTGGGCTTGTATAATTTATGTAGCTTTGTTAATGCACAGCACAGTTTATGAGACACTCTTTATGAATTATAGAGTGGCTGTGACTGCTAGACAGTGCACTGATGCTGCTGGTCAATTCTGTTTTGTGTTGACATGTTCTATGTTCACAGAGGCATATTTGTATGTTGGGCTTAGCTGCAACTTTGTGTAGAGTTCAGTGAAATGCACCAGAGTCAGTGAATGTTACAGAATATGTACCTGTATTTCTACCTGATAAATAGGTTAGAAATATTGTACCAAATTTTTATTGGTATCTGACCTCAGTATAGTGATAATGGACCAGGTATAAAAGTTAATGAACTGTAATAGAGCTAATACATTAGATCCCTGCAATAAGTATCTCCTCTCCTCCTCCTTTTTGGCCATTCTTGTAATCGACTTTCACATATCCAGCATTCACTAAATCACATCCACCAATCATAGCATAGGTATCTCAGAAATGAAAGGCTGGTAGCAGTGTGTTTCAGCACAATGTACTGCCCAGTCTAGCACCCATGTAGCTAGCTGGCCAACATTATATTGTATTGCCATGAGAACTTAGAGCACCTGGACGAGAGTTACTTAATGTTACTAGACCCAGAAAAGGACTGGATGATAATTTGCTATTTCATTACCTTGACAGTATAGCATATTATCCTCTTGACTTCAAGACCAGAGAACATTACCAAGCCTTCAAAAATAAACTTAAGAAATATGTCCTAACCGTAAACAAATACGTGTGCACTGTATCATACAAGTCAGAATGCTCGGGCATACTCCAAGGCTAAAAGTCATTATGAGCATAGACTTAAAATATACACATTTTTGTCTACACCTTGGAGTAATTAAACAACTGAAGTAAATGGCTTTATTGGAATTTATTGTATATCACAGTCACAGCCCTTTGTTTGCAAAAAGGGATGAGGTTCATTAGGCTCCCTCACAATGCTGAACTATTTAAGTGCATTCTCACTTGTCCTGCACCGACCTGATCTCACATTAGAAGAAAATCTTTATACAGTAAATTCCCTGCAGAATGCTGTTATACTGGACAGATAATTATGCATCACTTTGTTATTCATATGCTTATCCTGCAAAAGCAGGTTATCGTACGTGCATATATTTATTGAAGAGATATATTACTCTTTGCGTGTTTGTACATTGGCAGCTGCTCCCTGTTTCTTCCTCTGAGATGGTGTCATGCTCACTGTAATTGTCCCAATAAAAAAACAGAAAAAATGTACATCCTTCAGATCAAAAGGTTGCCTTATAGCTGCAAAATGTCAATTTATACGTATAAAGATGTTTTCTCTTCTGAACTTGTAGCATGCAGCTTTAATTACATATCTTCCAACAATGGTCCCATATCCCTCATTTATAGCTCAGCAGCTTTCATTGTTTCATGGCCATTTACCAATGTACCTGGGGCATGCCTTGCATACTTTTCTTGACTAGTTTCTTCTATAATACTGTTAGCATGATCACATCACCGACAATGATTTATAACTTTCTCATCTGCTCTAGTCTACAGCATTCCTCCATTGAACTCTTCCTTCTCCTGCAATGCCCTCAGTACCAGCAGGCCACCCTCATACTTGTCTGCCTTTAGTTAGCTCCTTCAGAACCTGCTCTGGTTTCATATTAGTGCTTTTCTCTTTCCCTGCCATCTGCTTTACAAACTTATTTTATTCTTATATTAACTTGCTACCTTCCCTTTGCTAAGTTAAAACTATATCTAAAGCAATATATTCTGCACTGTTACATTATGTCCATCTATATCATCAAACTCTGTCTTCTGCACAAGCACAAATTCCCTGTTTGACACAGGTCTTTGCTGAGTTCTACTCTTTTACTCCTTTCTGTCTTTAGTCACTTACATCTTTCTACTTTGCTGTCTCTTGTACTTAATTTTTACCTAACAAGTTTTGACCTTTTGTTTACTTATCATAAGTTGACTGGGCTAATGAACTGATCTGGACCACTTTCAATTAAAATCTAGCCACTGGCTTAGAAATTACTGAGCAAAATGGCGTGTTTATAAAGAATATAGATACAGAGTTGATTAAAGCTGTAGTACAGAAATCACTATCGGAGGTAACAGTTTCCAGACCAAAATATGGTTAGTTTAACTGATGCTACTAAGATGGAAATTCAACTATATTAATGTTCTAAAAAAAACTAACCATTAAAATAAAATAAATAAAATAAAGCAACAGTAAAAGCACTATAAATAAATAATATTGGCTGTGGAGTATAAAATCATTACAATGAATGTTAAACAATGTCAAAAAAGTCAAACAAGTATATCTTGACTGACCCTTTCCTGCTTAAATGAAGACTCTACCTTAGAACTCAAAATACCATGGGGGGGATTCAGTAATCCTCCGTGTAAGACAAACGAAGTCTTACTTGGAAATGGCCGCCTAAGAGTATGACATCAGCATGCCATGCATATTCATGAGGGCGCGCTGACTCAACTCTAAGGCTAACACGGACCATGTAGGAGTGCAGGGGGTGTGTCAAACTGCTGAGCAGTCCAAACATCCACGGCCCTGCAAGTGCCTAAATCTGCAAATGTCAGCAGATATGAGCGAGTCCGCCCAAATGTGTATACCCCCAACACTACACTCCCCCACATTCAAAACCCCTGTGCAAATGAAATAAAATGTCAAATAATTTTTTTTTATTATTCCCGAAATCGCTGCCCGTATTTGCGCGTGTGTGCACAGGTGTACCCATTGCTTAGCTACAGTAAGCAGTTTAGACATCGAAGAGGATAATAAACTACTAATATGCAAATTAAGCTGAATTGCAATAGCGTAGTGGTAGAGCCTTCGCACAAAGAGGAAGCATTCCCAGTTTGAGCCCCACCACTCCCCTTTCCATTTTCAGTAGGAAATCTGTGCATAAAAATAATTCCTGACATTTACCTTTTAAAGGCTATTAAAATGCATTGAAATGGTCTATGTAGTAGTGAACGATATTTTAAATATATATAAGAAGGTGAAACGGTCATGCATACTAATGAATGCATAAGTAACCTATGTTAAGCAATGTGAAGCACTGCTAAGCAATGTTTACCAGTATTAAGCACATTTAAGAATAATTGCCCATAGCTTAGCACTGCTTTAACCAGCGCAATGGCTTTGTGCGTAGCTGCGAATCGTGCAAACTCATGCATACAAAACATGTTTGCGCAGAGCTGCGCACCGCTCCAACTAGCGCAATGTTGGGTAACGTCGGGCAACGTAGAGCAATGCTGGGCAAAGTAGAGCAAAGTCAGCTAAACATAGCCACACCTCCTAGCCTGTCAGGCCAGTAGTAAAATAAAAAGCAATGACAGGCTTCGAACCTGGGATATTGTGCATCATAATAAAAGTGCAGAACCACTAAGCCATGACAGCTTTTGCTGTTCATGCACTGTCAACATACATATACATATTATTCCAAAGCACAAAAGAGGCACACCACGATGATTCTTCAGGTTTTAATGAAAAATTAAAACATCAAACGAACAGCTGTAGAAAAGAGTGAGCGCTTTCACGTTTTAACAAACGCTTCTTCAGACTTAAAATACATCTAAATAATGTGTTCTTATATACTCACAGTTAATTGAATAATTGAGACAATTAAAATAATTCAAAATATATCACAGTCATCCCTTATTAAAGGTATATTGCTACATTAATAGCTTATATATTATATTATACTTTATCTTATAACTGTGTATATAATATTTTTACGCAAAACATATCTATTAAAAATAGACATTTTAAAATGAGAATAAATAACAATAATAGTATAAGAACATGTATATAAAAATAACTTCAAGGCAAAACTAAAAATTGGTATCCCACATTTAACTCTGTCATATAAAGCAAATTTAAATTCATCACTTGAGTGGTGTACCAAGATAATAAAATTATTAGACATGTATATATATACATCTATTTATAATAAAAGTACATGTATAAAAATATAGCATACATAAATTAAATTGACTTACTTACTATAAAACATAGATATTAGTGACTATAAGGTCTCCCTATTAGAAAAGGTTTAAGTGTTATTTTATCATTGAGGCCGTGGCCTCTGTGTGCTTGTAGCCTTAATATCCATTTATTTTCCTTCTCTTCAGTTAGGTTCTTTATGTCACCTAGTCTATCCGTCTTGTTAACTAACTCAAGTACTTGAAAGGTGAATTTATGCTTAGATCCTAGACTCAATACATGTCTGGCTAAAGCATTCCTGTCATCCTCTCTATTTATGGCATATATATGCTCCCTGATTCTCTCTCGTAACGTTCTATTGGTTTTTCCTATATAAAATGATTTACATAATAGACACTTTGCCAAATATATCAGGTCTCTGGATCTACAATCAGCATATCTATCAAACTTAAAATTATTGCCATTGTCAGGATGTGTGAAACTATTTTCCTTTGCTATATAGCTACATTGATTACAGTGTCTGCATGGGAACGTACCTTTCCTTTGTGTTAAAGGAGCTGCCTTTATATTATTTTCATAGCAGAGTAACCTCTTAAGGGATTTCATGTTCTTATATGTGATATCAGGCCTATCACTTATAATATCTTTCAGCCTGTCATCTACCAATAACATTCCCCAATTATTGGTTAAAATATTTCTAATAGTATTATTCCTATTTGTAAAGGGTATCACTATTCTGTTCTTAGCTGTTCCTATCTTAGTTCTTTTTGTCCTATTACCATCTCTACTAGTTCTATGTAGGAATGGTCTACCCCTACCCTCTCTTTCCAAGGAATTATCTTGAAAAACTTTATTCAATACTTGTTTATCATATCCTCTGTTTAAAAATTCTTCTCTTAGTGTCTCACATTGTTCTTGATGTCTCATATCATCTGTTACTAACCTGGAGACCCTTAATGTCTGACCTTTAACTATATTAGAATAAAGGTGCCTAGGGTGCATACTATTGTAATGTAATAAATTATTCTTCCGACAAGGTTTTCTGAACAAATCTGTATTAACGGTGTTCTTATCTTTACTAATGAGAACATCCAAAAATTCTATCCTATCAAATGATTTGGAGCATTCAAATTTCAGAAAATCAGTGGTTCCATTTATATAAATTAAAAACAGATCCAATTCTTCAAGTGTACCACCCCACAGGAGAAACACATCATCCACAAAACGTTTATACAGCTTGATATTTTCTCTAAAAAGTGCATTTCCTAAAACATAAGTTGTTTCCCAGTATGCCATCACAAGGTTTGCATACGAATTAGCACAAGGTGTGCCCATCGCTACACCCTTTTGCTGTAAGTAATACTTATTATCATATAAGAAAACATTGTTCTCAAGTACTAATTCTAGAATAAGCATCCATTGTATGACCTGATTATTAGGAATGTTATTCTCCAGTAGTAGCAACCTCACATATTCTATCCCTACCTGATTTGGTATAGACGTAAAAAGGGAAACAACATCTAGGGTAACCAGTAAATCACTAGAGTAATCACTGTATGAGTGCAAGTACTCTGCATAGCTGTATAAAAACTCCTCTGTATCTTTAATTATGGATTCATTGTTGTTCACTATCGGTTTGAACTGTTTTTCTAGATAGATAGACATAGGCTCAGTGGCCCAGCCTTTACCCGATACAATAGGTCTCATTGGAGGGTCATATAAATTTTTATGTATCTTCAGTAAACCTCTGAATGTTGGAATAACTGGTTTATCAACTAAAAAATACTTATACAGATTTTCATCTATTATGTTGCATAACAAGAAATCATATAGCATCTCAGGAACATTTTTAATCACTTTGTCTAAAATCACAGCATTCAAACATTGATAAGTGTCTGTTTCTTTCAACAAATCTTTAATTTTCAAGTTATACGTTGTCCTATCTAATACAACTAATGAGCCCCCTTTATCAGCTTGTCTAATGACAATATCATCATTATTTTGTAAACTTCATAGTGCTTCACGTTCAGCATGAGTTAAGTTATAAAACTCAGGTTTACTATTAGTCATATTACTAGCTAATAAATCCCTTTCACAAGCTTTCTCAAAAGCTTCAAGTGCAGGGCATAACTGTGGCATAAACGTTGATGTTTTTTTAAAAACATTCACATCTTGCACATTTCCATTATCTGCAAACAATAATTTCAAGCCTAAATTCCTGACAAACATTTTAACATCTATTGCTTTATAGTAAGTAAGTCAATTTATTTTATGTATGCTATATTTTTATACATGTACTTTTATTATAAATAGATGTATATATGTACATGTCTAATAATTTTATTATCTTGGTACACCACTCAAGTGATGAATTTAAATTTGCTTTATATGACAGAGTTAAATGTGGGATACCAATTTTTAGTTTTGCCTTGAAGTTATTTTTATATACATGTTCTTATACTATTATTGTTATTTATTCTCATTTTAAAATGTCTATTTTTAATAGATATGTTTTGCATAAAAATATTATATACACAGTTATAAGATAAAGTATAATATAATATATAAGCTATTAATGTAGCAATATACCTGTAATAAGGGATGACTGTGATATATTTTGAATTATTTTAATTGTCTCAATTTTTCAATTAACTGTGAGTATATAAGAACACATTATTTAGATGTATTTTAAGTCTGAAGAAGCGTTTGTTAAAACGTGAAAGCGCTCATTCTTTTCTACAGCTGTTCGTTTGATGTTTTAATTTTTCATTAAAACCTGAAGAATCATCGTGGTGTGCCTCTTTTGTGCTTTGGAATATTAACAGGATTTTTCTTGAGAGACACTTCATCCAGTACTGGTTTGTTTTTGCTGAATTACTTTTGTTGTTCTCTCTGGTACTGGAACACGGTTCTTAAATTAACTTTTATCATGGAACCTGGAGCTGGTAATGACATTCTGAATGAACTTTTTATTATGAATGATAATCCGTTGCTAAAACTATCCCTCAAAGATTTGGCAACAGATGGAAGCAAGACTGTTAATATAGCATCAAATATGGAAATATTGCAACTAACTAGAAGAATAGAAAATAATTTTCACAAGTTAAAAAACATACAATGGCAGAGGCAGCACATGGAGGCGTGCCTCAGCTTTAAAATAGTCCCAAGGGGATTAAGAATTCTTAAGATGCCGACTTTTGGCACGATATACCCTGACTTGTTAGGGAAATGGCAGAAATTGAACCTAGAAACCAGTTATGGGTATATCAAACTGTTAATAGAACAATACAAAGTGATAGAGATAAATCTAATGGAAGATATCAGTGAGATCGAAAAGAAGTTAAGAATTCTTCTTGACTCGGATGGGATAGAAAACTTCTACAAAGATCTGACTACTTCTATGAAAATACTTGACAATAAGTTAAAATCAGACAAGATGAAAAAACTTGAGAGAGACTATAACGATTTCAGGAGAGGCCAGATATTTTCTTGGCCGAGAGAGAACGTTTGGAAGAATAACAATGCCATATCCAAAGGAGCTATGGGCAATGATACAACTGAAAGACCAGCGAGAAGAAAGGAAATCGTGAATATTCATGAGAATGAGGGGATAGACACACCCAATATGCTGACGTCATCTGGAAGCGTTACCAACGGCTCCATTAGTTTGAACGCTATTCCTAAATCGAGAGTGGTTACCACTTGCGCCACAATAAATATAGAGAAGAATACAATCAATGGGACTGATATTAATCCATTTTTTCATGATAGAACAACGGAATTATCTACAGCGGAGGTAGAAGCGAATGCTGATGTCCGCCCGAAACTGAGAGGTACAAGAGGTACCAATAAAACTATTAACAATGGCTGCATCTCATATGATGACAACAGCCTGATAGAGAATGAGGACAATCACTCTTTTCCCTTTCCCATACGGGCTGCAGGGAAACAAGCATGGTCACCATACAACAGAGTAAAGAAAAGGAAGAACTCGGAAGAGAGGCTCGAATTCCAGAAGAAGGTTCTGCGTCCAATACAGAGAGATTGACTGTGAATATCTCCAGGTATGAATTAAATGAAAATGAACTTTCCCTACTTGATAAGGGTTTATCTTTCACACCTGCTGCTAGTGCTGATATTACTGATGTTATTATAGAAGTTAAAATGTTTGTCAGGAATTTAGGCTTGAAATTATCGTTTACAGATAATGGAAATGTGCAAGATGTGAATGTTTTTAAAAAACCATCAACGTTTATGCCACAGTTATGCCCTGCACTTGAAGCTTTTGAGAAAGCTTGTGAAAGGGATTTATTAGCTAGTAATATGACTAATAGTAAACCTGAGTTTTATAACTTAAATCATGCTGAACGTGAAGCACTAAGAAGTTTACAAAATAATGATGATATTGTCATTAGACAAGCTGGTAAAGGGGGCTCAGTAGTTGTATTAGATAGGACAACGTATAACATGAAAATGAAAGATTTGTTGAAAGAAACAGACACTTATCAACGTTTGAATGCTGTGACTTTAGACAAAGTGATTAGAAATGTTCCTGAGATGCTATATGATTTCTTGTTATGCAACATAATAGATGAAAATCTGTATAAGTATTTTTTAGTTGATAAACCAGTTATTCCAACATTCAGAGGTTTACCGAAGATACATAAAAATTTATATGACCCTCCAATGAGACCTATTGTATCGGGTAAAGGCTGGGCCACTGAGCCTATGTCTATCTATCTAGAAAAACAGTTCAAACCGATAGTGAACAACAATGAATCCATAATTAAAGATACAGAGGAGTTTTTATACAGCTATGCAGAGTACTTGCACTCATACAGTGATTACACTAGTGATTTACTGGTTACCCTAGATGTTGTTTCCCTTTTTACGTCTATACCAAATCAGGTAGGGATAGAATATGTGAGGTTGCTACTACTGGAGAATAACATTCCTAATAATCAGGTCATACAATGGATGCTTATTCTAGAATTAGTACTTGAGAACAATGTTTTATTATATGATAATAAGTATTACTTACAGCAAAAGGGTGTAGCGATGGGCACACCTTGTGCTAATTCGTATGCAAACCTTGTGGTAGCATACTGGGAAACAACTTATGTTTTAGGAAATGCACTTTTTAGAGAAAATATCAAGCTGTATAAACGTTTTGTGGATGATGTGTTTCTCCTGTGGGGTGGTACACTTGAAGAATTGGATCTGTTTTTAATTTATATAAATGGAACCACTGATTTTCTGAAATTTGAATGCTCCAAATCATTTGATAGGATAGAATTTTTGGATGTTCTCATTAGTAAAGATAAGAACACTGTTAATACAGATTTGTTCAGAAAACCTTGTCGGAAGAATAATTTATTACATTACAATAGTATGCACCCTAGGCACCTTTATTCTAATATAGTTAAAGGTCAGACATTAAGGGTCTCCAGGTTAGTAACAGATGACATGAGACATCAAGAACAATGTGAGACACTAAGAGAAGAATTTTTAAACAGAGGATATGATAAACAAGTATTGAATAAAGTTTTTCAAGATAATTCCTTGGAAAGAGAGGGTAGGGGTAGACCATTCCTACATAGAACTAGTAGAGATGGTAATAGGACAAAAGAACTAAGATAGGAACAGCTAAGAACAGAATAGTGATACCCTTTACAAATAGGAATAATACTATTAGAAATATTTTAACCAATAATTGGGGAATGTTATTGGTAGATGACAGGCTGAAAGATATTATAAGTGATAGGCCTGATATCACATATAAGAACATGAAATCCCTTAAGAGGTTACTCTGCTATGAAAATAATATAAAGACAGCTCCTTTAACACAAAGGAAAGGTAATGCCCCATGCAGACACTGTAATCAATGTAGCTATATAGCAAAGGAAAATAGTTTCACACATCCTGACAATGGCAATAATTTTAAGTTTGATAGATATGCTGATTGTAGATCCAGAGACCTGATATATTTGGCAAAGTGTCTATTATGTAAATCATTTTATATAGGAAAAACCAATAGAACGTTACGAGAGAGAATCAGGGAGCATATATATGCCATAAATAGAGAGGATGATAGGAATGCTTTAGCCAGACATGTATTGAGTCTAGGATCTAAGCATAAATTCACCTTTCAAGTACTTGAGTTAGTTAACAAGACGGATAGACTAGGTGACATAAAGAACCTAACTGAAGAGAAGGAAAATAAATGGATATTAAGGCTACAAGCACAAAGAGGCCACGGCCTCAATGATAAAATAACACTTAAACCTTTTCTAAAAGGGAGACCTTATAGTCACTAATATCTATGTTTTATAGTAAGTAAGTCAATTTAATTTATGTATGCTATATTTTTATACATGTACTTTTATTATAAATAGATGTATATATGTACATGTCTAAGAATTTTATTATCTTGGTACACCACTCAAGTGATGAATTTAAATTTTCTTTATATGACAGAGTTAAATGTGGGATACCAATTTTTAGTTTTGCCTTGAAGTTATTTTTATATACATGTTCTTATACTATTATTGTTATTTATTCTCATTTTAAAATGTCTATTTTTAATAGATATGTTTTGCATAAAAATATTATATACACAGTTATGAGATAAAGTATAATATAATATATAAGCTATTAATGTAGCAATATACCTTTAATAAGGGATGACTGTGATATATTTTGAATTATTTTAATTGTCTCAATTATTCAATTAACTGTGAGTATATAAGAACACATTATTTAGATGTATTTTAAGTCTGAAGAAGCGTTTGTTAAAATGTGAAAGCGCTCACTCTTTTCTACAGCTGTTCGTTTGATGTTTTAATTTTTCATTAAAACCTGAAGAATCATCGTGGTGTGCCTCTTTTGTGCTTTGGAATATTAACAGGATTTTTCTTGAGAGACACTTCATCCAGTACTGGTTTGTTTTTGCTGGAATACATATACATATTAATGAAAGTTTACTCAGTGCTAAGCAGGTTTGCACTCAGCTGAGAATTTTCAAAACTGGCCAATCACAAATAAGTGCAGGAAATGAACCATATTTAAGCCCCATAGGTGGGAATAATCACCATAATTGGTTGTAGCTCCCATCTGCAGTCAGAATGGCCTGTGCTGGAGAGGGCTCTCATTTTCGAGCACAACAGTGGGGCATTGAGGAGTCAAAACTGATGGTTTGGCTCCTTGTCCATCATCATGATGCAAGACTCCTGCAGGGCCAGTTCTAAGGCAAGGAGTACAAAGCAGTGGCTTGGAACCATCTAGCACATGATCTCACCAGTGCCACAGGTGTCCCTTGGACTGGTGAGCAGGTCAGACACCACCATGCAGACCTGAAGAGATGGAAGCAGGACCAACTGAACCAGTGGATACAGGAGGCCTGTGGGATGGAAAATGCCCCACTACTGAGTAGGTAGCCATGGAATGTGTATGTAAGAATAGCTATTGTAGTCCATATAATGAACAGGTATATCTCAATATCCCTTCATTTACTTCACAGCTGCAGGTGTCCGTGCTGCAAATCAGCAAGCCTATGCAGATAGGCTGCTAAGGCTGCACCACCAGGCAGGTTAGTAATTATTCTGCATGTATTGTTATATAAAATAAGTGAGAGAGCCTGAAAAAGAGTGTTGTAACCCATTAATAAAGGTATAATACATCTTGAATAAGTCTTCTGCATGCATTGTAATATCAAATAAATGAGAGAGCCTCTAGAAAAGTGTGTAATGTAATTAATAAAGGTATAATACCTGGAGTGTGTCCATGTCGCTTACTTTGAAATGTTGTTGTACTCTTGCATTATATAAATAGTACTGTTTTATTAAGCACTGTCAACCCACAGTTGGGCAGGCACATATTTATTTTTATTTTATTTTACATTTGTTGACCGGGCTAGTCTCACTGGATATATGTCCTTTTTCAGTAGAGGCCCGGGGAGAAAAGCTCCAGGTTATTATACATAGAACATACATAGTTCATAATTACAGGCTGTATAAGGTTTTGATAAACTAAGAAACAATAAGCATGAGTAGCAATTATGAAAAAACAAAATAGTCAAAATTTTTTTTTTATTTTTTTTTATTTTTGAAAAGTAAAATATTATGAAGGTGAGGAAATATAAAAGAAAGGATAAAGAGAGATAGCTGAGAAGTAAAGATAGGACAGATATCAAAGATAGAACAGGATGAGTAGAGGAGTCCATAGTTTTCTAACAGCTTTAAAAGTTGTTTTAAGAAGGAGTGGTGAGAGAAAAATACCTAAGAAGAGAGGAGAGAAAGTTAAGATGAGTGAGTGCTGTTCACGGGGTAAGTTCCATGTCTTAATGTATAGTTGTTGAACTTAGGATAACAAGCTATTGGGGAGTTGGGTAGAGAAGGGGAGAGAGAAAGAGAGATAGGAGATAGATGAGCAGGCTAGTCTGGGTTTATACATGGGCAGAGCCATTTATTATTAAGGTACAGTTTGATATTTTTCTTGAAGAGAGGAGGAGAAGTCAGGGATGTAATATCAGCGGGTAGATTGTTCCAGTGTTTCCCAACAGAGTTGGAGAATAAGCAATCTCCAGCAAAGTTATTGGGTATAGTCCTTTTTATCAGTAGTTTATTAGAGGAGAGTAGATGTTTCAGGTTGTAGTATGGGGTAATGAGGCTAGTGAGTATAGGAGTTTTGGTAGGTTGGTACAGGGTTTTGTGGGTTATAATAAGTTGTTGTAGTTTGATCTGATTAGGAAGTTCAAGCCAGCCAAGTTGTTTTAGGTTAGTGCAGTGATGGGTCCTAAAAGGAGATCCGGTTGCAAATCTAGCTATGTTGTTGTAGGATGTAGCTAGTATATTTAGTTTTTTTTTTCGACAGGTTGGTGTAGATAGGACATGCATAGAGGAGAGTAGAGATTAGATGGGTCTTGGCTAGGGTGATTCTTGTAGCTGGGGTAAGAAATGGTTTTATTCTATATAGGGTTCCTATTTTTGTTCACAGTTTTATAGTAGAGTTAATGTGATTTTCAAAATTGAGTTTATTGTCAATTGTAATACCAAGTAGTTTTGTGGAGGTATCTGGAGTGATACTGATATTATTGTTGGAGGTAAGAGAGAACTGTAGGGGGGTTGGGTTGCGTGTTGGTGAGAAGAGTAGAAGTTTTGTTTTCTTTGGGTTGAGTAGTAGGCAGCGTTGGGAGAACCATTGTTCAACTGTGTTAAAGGCTTTTTGTGTAAGGGACTGAAGTTCAGCCTGAGAGGTAGCTGTGCAGATAATAGTGGAGTCATCTGCATATTGGATATAGAGAAAGGGATAGCAGTTTGGAGGTCATTGATGAAGATGGAAAAAAGAAGAGGACCTAAGATTGAGCCTTGTGGGACACCTAGGGAAATAGGAAGGTGGTCAGATAGTGAGTTGTTCCAGATTACAGCTTGTTGACGGTTTTTGAGGTAAGATTTAAACCAAGTTATACTATTAGGATCAAGTGAGAGAGACTTGAGAATATGTAGAAGCATTTTGTGGTTCACTATGTCAAAGGCTTTGGATAAGTCAATAAATAGAGCAGAAGAAAGGCTGTTTGAATTGTGGTTAGTGTTAATGGTGTTTGTGAAAGAAAGCAGAGCAGTGGTGGTACTGTGGGATGGTCTAAAGCCATGTTGACAGTCAGCAAGTAGGTTGTTATGGATAAGATGGTTTAGGAATTGTTTGTGGATACAGTTTTCTAAAATTTTGGCAAGAGGAGATAATAAGGCAATGGGACAATAGCTGGATAGATTAATGGAGTTACCCCCTTTGTGTAGTGGGATGATGTGGGATACTTTCCAGATATCAGGGACTGTTCCTTCATTGATGGATCTATTTATTATTATAGAGATAGGGTAAGCAATAGCTTTGGCTCCAATTTGTAGAAACTCGGCAGGGAGTTTGTCTTGAGAGGGTGTGGAGGGTTTTAGTTTTTGAAGTAGTAATGAAATATGTAATGTAGGGATGGGAAGGAAGTGAAATGATGGGGGTATATTTTTAGAGAAGGGATTTAGATTTGAGGTGTTGGGAGATAGGTGACTAGCCAGGTTTTGTATAGTATTTGTGAAGTAGGAATTAAAGGCGTTAGCTATTTGTATAGGGTTTTCAGGATTTAAGTCCTGTGGGTTGGGTGTGATTGATTGGCCTGGGGATAGAAGATTATTAATGGTGGACCAAAACCTTTTAGGTTCCTTATTGGATATTTGTTGAAGATGAAGGTGGTAGTTTTGTTTGTCAGAAAGTGTAGCTTTTTTTGTTTTATTCCTACATTCACGAAAGGTTTGATGGTCAGCATGTTTTTTCGAAGTACGCCATTTAGCCCAGAATTTGTTTCTGGTTATGATTAGTTGCTTAGTGTTGTTGCTAAGCCAGGGGGCAGGCTTGGTTTTAATTCTAATCTTGCGAATAGGTGCATGCTGGTCTAAGTTTGATATGAATAAGGAGTTGAAGTATTGTACAGAATCATTGAGAGGTAGAGACGTTAGTGGAGTCCAGTTACAGTGATATAGTTGTGAGAGAAAGAGCTCTGAGTTAAATATTTTTTTGTGCGAAATGTGCGGAAGGAGGTCGGAAAAATTATGCTTTTTTTTTTCTACTAACATAGGTTAACAGGTGATATAGGACATATAAAGTGGATGAAGGGAGTGCCAGTAGCTGTGAAGCATATATACAGTCCTCAACAGTTTTTTAACCAAGTATTTTTAACTATGCTTTGTCAATTGATTTTTTACATTTGTAATGTTCAACTTAAAAAAAATTTAATTAAGATTGAATGTATGTGGCTATGGCCACAAAGTGCTATACACCAAACGCTAATGCGCTTAATGTTACCGCTCACACAACAGGTATCACCTCAATCACCTGATCACTAACAGGTTAAAAAGAAGTGACTGCTGTGTATTTGGTAGCTGAAGAAGCTCCTGTATCAGAAGCCGAAAACGTGTTTATTTTTGATCACTAACAGGTTAAAAGAAGTGAACTGCTGTGTATTGGTAAGCTGAAGTTCCGCCCTGTCAGTCAGTAGTTTAAAACGCACTTGAATAAATTACGCTTTGTACCAAGACTGGTCCGACACAACCGTTTCATTTTTACTTTTTTTTTTGGTTTTTTTTAAGTTTATAGTGTATAATGGCCTCGGTGGTCCTTCGGTCCTGGTTCTCCAAATATCTTGAGGAACTATCGATGCGGTGATAAATCTGAAGCTGCCAACCTAACAGCAATCATGCTAAGCGCTTTGCCGCCTTGACAATATTAACACAAGGCCAGACAAGTTCAACGACTAATGGGGAGTCATAATTGAATGGGGAGACGGAATCGCTTGGGATGCCCCCTCCTTAGCGAATGGCAAACAACCACGGCGCTACGTTTGAGTTCAACAACCAACTCCTGCATCGCATGCTAATCTTTTCCGACCGACTCCCAAGGTAACTTGTTTGACAACATTACCAATGGCAGAAAAATCTTTAGACAATTTAATGTTATCAAAAAGCTGCAATTAGAAGTAGCATACTTCCAGCAGTGTAGGAAGGAAGGTTGTACCTAAAGGGCCTCGAAGTCCCTATTCACTGATGCTGTTTTCTTTCTCAGAATTAGAGAAGTTATTTAACAAAACAAAGGCTTGAATTTATTGAGTTGATGATCAAAAACTATTCTAGCATATATTGTGCTTTTTTTTAGATGCTCTCTGCTCTGGACAATATCATCAAATCGGACAATATATTTTTATATAAATGAATAATACCGATCCTTCACCAGTACATTGACTCAATGCAAATCAAACTAAGGGAAAGGGGAAGAAACTTAGAACTAAACCATTCACTTGCAGAAACTGGAAATCTCTGAACAAACCAATTCATGGCCTTAAACAAAATCAGTAGGTTACCAAACCGGACAGGGTGGTGGCTTGGGCCTATGTCAACTCATCCTTGAACGAGTTAAACACATGCTTTTATGGATCTCTACTTGGAGGAAGAATTTAATATCATGAAAGACTGTGGAGCATGTAACAACGACATTTATTTAGTCACAGTACTTTTGGATATAGTACTATCCTCTAACTTCTTTATGAAAGAAAGGCATAGCCATGGGGTTCCCATGTGGGAGCAGTGTGGCAAATATGTTTGTGGCTTTCTGGGAGAAGAATTTCTTATTCAACTATAACCTTTGTGAATCAATCTAAGATTCTGTTCAACAATTCACAGAAAGGCCACATACTGCAACTCGCTTTTACATTTCTCGCTGCCATCATTGGAAACAAAAGAGATCGATGTGTCAAGGGGCGCTCGTGGGGCTGTGCTGATGTAGCACTCTCGCTTTTTTTCCTTGAGCAGGAATGCTCACTTCTTGCGGACATGTTTGGAAGCGTGGATACCCAGTGGAACTAATCCTCGACCTGAGAGAAGTGCAACCCCTCAATCACTGTGACACTAATCTTTTTTTATAGCCTTTGTCTCTCTTCAATTTACAGTCAAGTCTTTTTGTTCCATAATCCGCAAGAACTGTATTTCATTACCAATGCTGATTATACATGATAGATTGGCAAGACCCCTCCCTTTCTTTTTTTTTAAAAAGGTTCCAACTTGAAGGACCTACTACAAAGAAACCATTCAACAGACTTCATGTCTAGATCCAAAGGCACTTTTTCCTGTGGTTGTTGCAAATGGTGTACACATTTAAGAATAGGCAACTCCTTTAGTATTGGTAATAAGAAGTACACCATCAATCACAAAATCAGTTGCAACACTAAATCCATAGTGTATATAGCCTTTGTGAATGCTGTGATGCATTCTATGTAGGAAAGACCGAATCACGGTTCAGAGACCGCATATACCAACACTCGTGCAGCTATCCAGAACAAGACTGATAATGCCCTTCAATGCCCTTCAAACATATATGGGACAATCATGGCCACCTTTTAAATTCATGGGCATAGACCAGGTCATCTGTGACAAAAGAGGACCACCTCAGGCATTATTGTTAGAAACCCGTTAATTAGAATGGCAATTAGATGCCTTCTCATATCCGGGTTTAAACGACAGCTGTAATATAGCCTGTATGTTAAAATACAGGAGTTATCTAAGGTAAACTTATAGCTAACACACAACTTTTTTTAATCAGACCTAGCCTAGCCTGGCAGTATTTCACATTTCTTTGGCTGCAGGCATGTGACACTAATTTTCTCTACACGTAATCTAACTATGTCTGTTCTTATAAGAAAATAAATTCCAGTTCAGATTTTTAGGGCACGAAGTCAACATGACATAGGTTAAGAAGAGGAATGGTTAACATTCCATACCCCTTTAATTCTGAATAAAGAATTAACCTAGTCGACTCAGCAATCTCAAACCATATTTACAAATATGTATTTTGCTACTAGGTAGACAACTAATAGCATCCATTAGACCTAATTACTTTTTTTTAATATCTATAGGTTAAGAAAGTCCTACTGTCAGTTAGTGTTGACATCAAACTGTCTATATTGTCTAAGTTGATTTTAATTTTTAACCAAGTATTTTTAACTATGCAGATTAATTCTGTGAACATTTCACATTGAATTAATTCTATATATTACACAAATGCATTACTACATCATTTTGTCAATTGATTTTTACATTTGTAATGTTCAACTTTTAAAACAATTTAATTAAGATTGAATGTATGTGGCTATGGCCACAAGAGTGCTAACACCAACGCTCTTACCCATGTTACTTTTACTCAATCACCTGATCACTAACAGGTTAAAAGAAGTGAACTGCTGTGTATTTTTACAGTCCTCAACAGTTGGTTAATGGCTGGCATGCATAGGTAAATCTGGCACACGAGTAGCTTGTTAATGTGTTCCCCAGAAATGTGAGTGTGCTGCTAGAACTGTAGAGGGCTATAGAAATATAACTGATAATGTCACGTGAACACATCCAGATATGTAGATATATAAATATAAATAAAATATATAAATACGTAGCAGTAACATCTGCATCATGGACAGTTAGTATGCCAGATAAAGGTCAGGTATATAAGGAACTAGCCAAACCCATTACACAACTTAATGCATGTTGCCTAGTGTAATAATACAAGTAGTGGATATACACCTGCAGTCAGTAGGAATGTAGTGTAAACTATAAGTACATATAAGATGTTTTCATAGATTTATAGGTTAGTACTAGGCTAACTGCCCTTGTGGGCCATTTTAAGCCTAGCTAATTATCCCATGTGAGAATCAAACCCTGCACCTTGTGTTTGTAAGGTAAACATCTTAACCATTATGCCAATCTCCCACCTCCTAAAATGTTATGTTCATAGGTTAGTACTAAGCTAACTGCCCTTGCGAGCCATTTTAAGCCTAGCCAATTATCCCGTGTGAGACTCAAACCCTGCACCTTGTGTTTGTAAGGCAAACACCTTAACCATTAAGCCACCCTCCCAAGTTGTGACTCAAACCCTGCACCTTGCGTTTGTAAGACAAACACCTTAACCATCAGGCCACCCAATGGAGGTATCTTTTTACACCCTACTGTATGTGCATAAACAATGCAATTCCACACCTCAATGTGTATGTCTAATCTCAAAACATTTGTTGGGACATATGACCTATTGTTCTATAAATATCTGCATTTACTTTGATGCATGTGCCCTGTTCAAACACCACAATCTTGGTGGGCTGTTGCCACCAATCAATCCTGCATGCTGTTGGAATGTCCACTGTTGTTCTATATATGCATGTGTTATGCTTGCTGTTCAGCTGTTGGAACTCTGGTGTGTTGGGTTAATGGGAATATTACTGCATGCTTTTACAACTAATTTGGAATTCTGTTGGCTGTTACCAACCCATAATGTCATTAAATCCTCCAAAACATAGAACGTATGGGAAGGCCAGTCCCAGCGGACCCATCTGTCCCACCTCAGCTGGCGATGGCACTTGGCACCAGCAGGTCCAGTGCCCAGCCCGAGACCTCCTCCTCCGGTGGCTCTCTGCCACCTTTGGGTGAAAGTGCTGTAGGGGATGGGGCTTGCCCCCCATGCAAGTGTGGCCGGAGGAGGGCCACCTATCACCCTCCAATTGGTCCAGGCTGTGGTGTGTAGGGAGATCCGGCGTTCAGTCACTGATCCTCTACACCAGCTCAATGCGAGAGTGGCGTGACTCATGGGTGATCCTGCCCCACCTATGCAGCCCCCAGCACAGCCACCCACTGGGCTGTGAAGGTGCAGTGGTGACTGCCCATGGGTGGGGATGTCAGTTCCACTGTTGCCATCTGTGGGCTCATGGGGTTGCGATTTCCAAACATCCTTCTGCATCAATGGTGTTCGCCCCCCCATGTGTCATATTCTGCCCCTGTATGTGCCTTGTTTGTCTTGTCTGTTTACCTCCCCAACCTACCTCCCCAAATATACCTACTTCCCCTACCCCACATTCCACTCTCAACTGTAAAAAAAAAAAAATTGGCAATCTGCTCCCCCCAAAAAATTACGCCCCATACATAGCTGCCCATTTTGCACAAATGTCCGCTGGACACAGAAACTGTAATTTAATTGGCAGTACAGCATACTTTGTTGTCCCCACCCCTCTCTCAGGGGTGGAAGGTTTCAAATTTCCCTCCAAATTACTAGTATATGCACACCTGTTGCTGTTAAAGAAATGGGCAACTATGGACCTTCCCTACACCTGTCCTGCACATCCTGAGCTGTTTTCCCTACTGTCTTACCCTCTTTGTACCCCTTTTTCACCACTTTCCTATCACCCCATTTTCTTTTCTTTCAAAGAAATTAGCGCAGGGGTTAGCAGGAGTAAGCACTTTTAAGCAGTAGTTAGCGGGCTTGCGTGAGTGTGCGCATGTGTGCGCTTAGCTAAGTATTGCTAAGCGTTGTACAAACCCGTGCAAACCCGCTTACAACTGCTTAAAAGTGCCTTAGTCACCCTGCATATGGTGGCCCTTGTTCTGCTCAGCAGCAAAATAAAACACCACTGTCAGTCTCGAACCCCGGACCTACTAGACTCCATGCAGTACTACTAGGCCACAGTAGATATACAGCAGGTTGTTGCTGAAATATATATATCATGCATCAGAATGTGTGAATGTCAAGGAAAGATTGGAATGCCATAACACAAAACCTGTTCTGTGGAACTTTACCAGCAGCTGTTGTGGAATTGCATTACATGACTGTGATGACAGAACCACACATTCTAGCAGGAAATAATTTTACTGCAGCACTCTACAACCCCCACATAGTATTCCGCACAAATGTACAAATTACCACTGTGTTTAAGGTACAGCAAGGATGTAGGTAGGCATACTCAGTACTGGAATTGTCCAATTTCCTTGAGCATCCTGTGATAATGTCAACAAAATAAAAAGCACAAACTGTGCAGAAGTGAGTACATTAATATCCACAGTATAGCAGTTCCCAAACAGTCCATGTGCCAAATGATAACATCTCAATAACTACGTATGTATAGCAGCTAATTGTATAAGTAGAAAATAAACTAAATACTCCCATGTAGCTTGTGTTAGCATTTGTAGGGGTGAGTACAATTCTACACTGTCAACTGTGTACTGGAAGTGGCAACATTCAGGTATGAGTACAACATTCAAATCACTGGCTACAGCCCTAGCTTCAGATATAAGAAGTATACCAACCTTCTGACTTACACTACGGTGTCCACAGCAAACAAGCATGGGCCCCACTTTGGAAAGCTGAAAGGCCTACGCCTACCTGACCTAGCAATTTATAGCATTGGGTTACTATGACAGTGAGTACTGCAATTACCTCACAGCAGGCTGCATGCAATTGCCAAATGGTGGCCACCAATTGGTGCAGAGGCCATCACATGCACATGTGCAGATACCTATAAAAGCAGGCTGTACTTGCTGTCCACACATGCAATCATTTCATTACAGCCACGGAGAGAGAGAGAGAGCGAGATGAGCAAGCAAGCAAGCAAGACACAGAGACACAGACAGACAGACAGACAGACAGACACCAGCAACAACAACAGCAACAGCCACAGCAACAGCAAAAAAAAATCAACATAATAAAATATATATATATATATATATATATATATATATATATATATATATATATATATATATCAATAAAAAATATTACTGCACACACGGAACGTAATAATACAAACCCATACAAAGTAAAGGTATGTAAATGATATGTATTTACTGGCATGTAGTAGATGTTTTTGAAGAGTACTCTACATACTTTGAATCATCCATATGTGGCAGCAGTATGTATCTATGCACAGATGCCCTGCATAACTACTGCCATGGAGAAATCAGTGTGTAGCTGTGTGCAGTAGGATATGACTGTGATATATGTAGTTCAGCATTAAATGTCAAACATCTGATCCATGTTATCTGTGTTCTGTACAGTAGTGTGTACAATGGTTGTTTGGGGTAGTAGCGCATACAGTTACATAAACATGGATGTGACAGAGTAACAAATGCATGATAGTCATATTAACGTGTAGCTCAGCATTGGCAACATGTACCAGGCTAGTATGCCAATCTAGCATTTGCAGCTATATATACACCCTCTAATATTACTGTGTGCTCACATATGACACCTGTTCATGTTGCAGCAAGGCCCAACAAGTCAGCCATGAGGTCCATGGACTTACAACAGTGTGGACCTTTTGTGTGTATGGCACACACATACGGAGAGATCTGTCTGTGTCAGATATATTAGCATTTGTACATGTGTATAGAGCAGGGGACATACTGCAACTGTTTGTGAAGGGTGGACATATATATGTTGTTGAAGGTTGTTATGTGCATACTTCTATGTAAGTTGTAGTGTGTGGCAAACAAGACAGCATACAGTGCTGGTAAATGACATATGGTGGTTAAACGCTGTGGGTATGAATTGTCAGGTTTGCAGTGTTGCAGCCAGTGAGGCCTGCTAACGCTACAGGTGCTAAGAACACCTTCAATGCATTCCGCACAACACTGTGCAATATTAGTACATAACAGTATACCTCGCAACCTTTGCATAATTGATATTCCCACCATGAAAGGTTGACCGTATATGTGCATATATGTATATCTATATGTACACCAATGTATGTTTATATTTATGTGTGTGTGTGTGTGTGTGTGTGCGTGTGTGTGTGTGTGTGTGTGTGTGTGTGTATATATATATATATATATATGTATATATATATATATATATATATATATATATATATATATATATAGAGAGAGAGAGAGAGAGAGAGAGAGACAGGGTCATATTTACTGCGACAGATGCCTGGTGACAAAGCCATGGACTCAAGCTCAATGTTGAAACTGCATTGGCAACCCTTCTGGCAAAAACTCCGTACCCATGAACTACCACATAGGTGATAGTCTACTTAACACTGAAAGTGTGATAAGAGACCATGGGACACAGGTGGACAGTAGTCTCCCCTTTGATAATCACAGTGACACACTAGTCATGTAATCTGTCTACCTGCCACACCTCATCACAAAAGGTGTGTCATCCAGGGATAATATAGGTCAGTGCTCCCCTCTACTCATCACACATAAAGCCCATTATAGAGTATAATGCCCCATGTGGTATGTACCTCACAAGACATCGACAGCAACTGGAAATGACAAAGACATATGTTAGAAAAATATGTATTAACATATGTGTGCAATGCTTATTTTAAATAAGGGAAGATTAACACATTTTTATTCTATATGCAGTATTAGTTTTATTTGAAACTGAAAACATGCTTTTCTGAAATTGTGCTTTCTGACACTGCAAGATGCACTCTGAACTAGTTTGCTAGCACAGCAAAATACATGTTTATGCCTTGGAAATGTACTGGAAAGCAGGTGATTTTCTGCTAGGTCAGGAAATTAAATGGAGAATAATAACAATTTCTGTAGATCCATTCATTATGGACAATAACCTCTGTTCGTGTTGATGAAAAAGTGCACAAGCTGCAAGATAGTTAGATACTATAAACAATGAACTGCTTCAGAAATCTGTACTTGCATTGTGCTTGAATTAGCCATAGTACCTAGACTTGTAACATCACATAGCAAGAAAGCTATAATTGACCGGTGGTCGTCGAGGCCATCCTGTTTACTGAAAAATCTTTTTTAAACTTTGAAGAGTCAGCTAGAAATGTGAGAAACATCTGTAAAGTAACAGAATTGTGAACTGGTGATCTGCTACATCAGTCATAGTGGGCAATGTCTTGAAAGAAAGGTATAATAACTGTGACAATTCCTGATTTAGTCAGACAAACTCTGTAACTGCATTTTTTGTCTCCTTGCGCAAGAATAAAGATACCTGAACTGAACCTTATGCTTTTGGTCTTTTGAAGTATTTTTCTCTGACATTTCTTTGGTCCTTTGGAGCCGGAAACCCTCGTTTAGCCTGGGATCAGATGGGTCAGGTGGCATGAAACTGCGCAGGGAAGATATCACATTGGATCTTCTTCATTGAAAGACCTCCGACTGAATTGTCTTGCAAAAGAGGCCAGACATTTTTCTGATCTACGACTGAAGGCGGATTCCATTTGAACAGTGAGTGACCAATCGCTGAGGCTCAGGTAAGGTGAATCTACTTTTTTCTGTTTTAGATCAGGGACTTGATTGTATTTGTTCTGTGAGGATTTTTGTTAAAATTCAGGGACAGAAATATTGCTTTCTTGTCATAGATCAGGGAAACAATAAGTAGGCAGGTAGTCTGAAGAGACTGTAAACACTTGGTGGTACCACATTAAAAACAAAAGGGTTACGTAACATTTAAAAGGTTAGAACAAAATGGGTAATACATGCACAAAAACGAAAAGACCCCAAAGCCCACCGTTAACCGAAGACACAAAATATATGCAATCACAGCGCGCTGACAACGTTAGATATTATACTAAATGGGTTAATAAATATGAATTTGATGGGAAACTAGAAAGATCCTCACTTATCAAACTTATTAGACAGTTAAAAACTGATTCTAAAGGTCAAGTTAAAAAACAGCGTAAATTAGGAGTTCCTCAGGCACACAGGTGGATTGAGGAAGCAAACTGAAGAGAACAAAAGAATAAAAATTCAAAAGCAATGTTTCTAGACAAAGAGGATAATAACTTAGTCATAGCATTGGTCCCTCCGCCCACTCCGGTTTTGGTTCCCTTACCAGCTCCCTTACCGGAATATGAAGCACAAACTGACCCACCTCCACGATATCCAGTTGTTCCTATAAAACCACTACCGTTTGCTAGAGATCCTATCGAGACTAGGTCTCGAACACGTAATTTAAAAGGGGATATTGAATTATACCAAATGAATGAAAATTCACGGGCTAAGAGTGAAGAAGAGATATGTCCACTCATAGAAGTACCAAATCCTCAGGCAGGACAAGAAGGGCAGGACCCAACTCCCTTAGTATACAGACCGTGGACACTGGAAGACATCCGGAAAGCCACAGAGGGAATTCCCCATCCAAAATTTAATTTTAGAAAGTTCTTAGAAGACTTACAGGGCATGAGATTAAATTATCACTTAAACGGAGAGGAAGTAGAAAAAGTAGTCAGACAAATAGTAGGTCTAGATTGGCACATGATCAGTGGCAACTGGAATCCCCATGACGCTGCACTTAGGCCCCTCCCACATAGCAGCACAGAACTAGATAACAGAGTGAAAGGTCTGACAGACCGAATTTCTGAGAAATGGAAGCCTAGGGCAGACTGGACTTGCATTAATCAATGCATCCAACAAGAAAGTGAAACTGTTGATAGATATTTTGCCAGATTATTAGAATGTTTTAACAATCACTGTGGAATGCAGGTGCCTGAAGACCAGACACAAGATTCCCCATATGAGCAGCAGTTAAAGAATGCATTTTTGAAAGGCAGTATTGCACCCATAAGTAGTTTCATTACTAAACATATGGTAGACCATCATACAAGCAGATTACAATCACTGCTTGAATATGCTAGACATGCCGAAAGGCATTTTAATAACAAAAAGAAAAAGAAAGCCCAAGTATTTGCTGTGGAAGATGGAGAAGTTTATTTAATATAGTCCGGACAAAAGGGCAAAAAGAATGCCCAGGGAAACAAACAATCTGATCAGCGATCAGAGGACTTTGAAGGGAAAAAGAAAAGAGGTGAGTGCTTCAAATGCGAGAAAAAGGGACACTTGGCAAGGGATTGCAAGAAAAATAAGAAGGCAGCAGTGGAAGACTAAAACGATGAGGGTGAGGACTGACTATATGAAAGTCAGGAATTACTAGATAGGAATAATAGAGAAAAGACAAAAGGCAATGTGATAAAAGGAGCAGAGAATGTGATAGTAGAGGAAGTGCAGGAAGCTACCGATAATGAAGAAAATGAAATATTAGACCTAGCCTTACTGAGCTTAGAGCTCTGTCTAGCTGACACAAAACCAGAAGTGACACTCCTGGTAGAAGGGAGGGAAGTCAAATTTTTGTGCGATTCAGGGGCATCACGAACCCTGGTACACCCCTCCAAACTACCAGAAAATTCAGAATCACATGACTTTATACAAGTAAAAGCAGCTAATGGACAGCTGTATCGGGAGCCTTTCTCCCATAACATTACAATAACAGATCCTGTTTCAGGATTAACCCAGAAAAGCAAAATTGTTGTTTCTGCAAAATGCCCAGTGAACCTTTTGGGCAGAGATCTTATGCAACTATTAGGCATAGCAGTAGTTCCAACCATGCAGGGTATGGAAGCACAGCGACAAACTAATACTTTTGCAGTGCAAACGGAAGGTGAGACATTTTACTGGTACAGCCAGGACTTAGTTATGACTGGCCCTGGAGCAGTAACTGAAGAGTTAATGAATGTAGCTATCAGTAAGTTCCCCTCCCTTTGTATTGACATACAACACCTGTTGCACTGTACTCTGTATTATTGTAATACACCAGGACCTGACAAAGAATATGAACAAGAATTGTTTAGAAATCATGCAAACAGATTAGTACTATGTAATTTGTACTGGGACATGAAAGGGAACAGTGTAGTTAGCTATTCATTACCCCAGGAATTCTTTTCACTTTATAAATTGAATCTAATACCGCATGTTAGTTTAACTAAAGAGAAAGATTTAAAATGGATAGACCTAGGAGAAAAAAATTACAAAATGGGAAAAACAGACAGAATCAGAACTGTCAGAACAGGGAATACAAAGACAGAATCTGAACTGGATAACACAAACACATCCAGCTGTACACTTGCAGTCCAGCAAAGACAGCTGAGAAGCCCTCTTATTAGAAGAGGAAGAAAAAGCTTTGTTAGACATATCAGAAACTCTCTGGTCAACAGGAAAGTCAGATGTAGGACTTATTTGCACAGCAGGACCAGTTACTATCATGCCAAAGTCAGCATTTAGACCACAAAAGAGACAGTATCCCCTGAGAAAAGATGCAGAGGCAGGTATTAAACCAGTCATAGCAGCTTTGCTTAAGAAGGGAATACTGGTGGAATCTCCCGATTCGCCATGTAACACACCCTTATTCCCAGTTAGAAAAGCAAACGGAGAATGGCGTATGGTCCAATATTTACAAGCTGTAAATGACACACTAATACCAAGAGCACCTATGGTGCCAGATCCACATACCTTGTTGAATGATTTAAAACCTCAACAGAAGTACTTTTCTGTGGTAGATATCAGCAACCCGTTCTTTTCGATACCGATACACCCTGACAGCCAGTATTGGTTTGCATTTACATTTCAGGGGAAGCAGTATACATATACGTGACTACCACAGGGCTATAGTGAAAGCCCAACGATATTCTCACAAGAGATGGCAAGTAATTTAGCAGGATTTATCCCACCGAGAGGTAGTCAAATTTTACTTAATGTTGATGACATCTTGCTGGCTGTACCCAGCAAGATTGTAAGGAAGATACTATAGCATTATTAAAATTCCTAGCAGTTGAAGGACACAAAGTAAGCAAAAATAAATTGCAGCTTTGGAGAAAACAAGTGAAATACCTTAGACATGTAATATCCAAAGATGGCAGAACACTAGATGAGGACAGAAAAGTAGTGATCTTACAAGCACCAAAACCCACAACCAAGAAGGAAATTATGTCCTTCCTGGGTACGACTAATTTTTGTCGAAGCTGGATCCCAAACTATGCTTTGGAATCTGTACCTTTAACCAACCTGATTTTTAAGAAGCCTATGGCAGCACAAGATTTAATACAATGGACACCAGAAGCAGAATTAACTTTCTGCAAACTGAAACAATTGATAGCATCATCATTAATTTTAGGATTACCAAATTATCACAAATGTTTTTTCCAAACTGTAGATTGCAAGCAAGGTTATATGACATCAGTATTGACTCATCAGCATGGGGACAAACAACGCCCCATTGCTTATTATTCATCACAACTGGACCCAGTGGTGCGGTCTCTACCCCACTGTGTACAAGCAGTAGTTGCAGCTGCAATGGTAGTGCAGGCTTCAGCCTCAGTAGTGTTATTCCACCCTCTCACATTGAGAGTGCCTCATGCAGTTGCAATCATTTTACTGCAAGAAAAAGTAGCTTATCTTTCCCCTGCTAGGCATCTTTCTTGTATGACTATATTGCTGAGCCAACCTCACATGACAATTGAATGATGTACTACTTTGAATCCATCTACCTTGCTCCCAACTCCTGTGGATGGCACACCCCATAACTGCCTGCAGGTAATTGAGCAAAAGACACTGCCTAGAAAAGACCTCACGGATGTTCCCTTGGATGATGCTGAGGTGACATATTATGTGGATGGCTCATGCAAAAGGAGTCCTACAGGACAGAACCTAAAAGGTTAGCAAGTAGTTTCTGATACTGAGATTGTAGCAGCGAAACCTCTACCACATAACTTATCTGCACAAGCAGCAGAGTTGATTGTCTTGACACGGGCATGTACCTTAGCAAAGGGTAAAAGCATACAGACAGCCAGTATGCTTTTTCTACTGTACATGTTTTTGCACAACAGTGGAAGAATCGAGGAATGGTGACATCTACTGGCAAACCGATTAACCATGCACAGTTTATTTTAGATTTGTTAGATTCTATTCAGTTACCTCAGAAAGTAGCTATTTGTAAATGCATAGCTCATACAAAACAACAAGATAGGATTTCAAAAGGCAATGCGAGAGCTGACACAGCTGCAAAGCAAGCAGCCTCAGAAGCATTTCTTTTGAACGAGGAAATAAAACCTTCTGAGATTTTAGACTTAGAAATGTTGAAAACAATGCAGACACTTACTACACAAGCTGAAAAACAAAAGTGGAAAAAACGAGGAGCAATTCTCAAGGAAGGGCTATACATCTCCAAAGAGGGAAAACCGATATTACCGTCTAATTTATTTAGATATGCAGCTTTGTTGAGCCATGGGCAGAGTCATGTCTCAACAGGGGGGATGGTACAGTTAGTGAATCAGGTATTCACTACGTATGGGTTTACAAACTACACTAAAAAATTTTGCCTGTCATGTCACACTTGTAATAAACATCATGCACAAGGGGCATTAAAGCCCAAGCAAGGGAGTTTCCCTACACCACCGTATCCATTTCATACTATCTGTATGGATTTCATAGAATTGAACAAATGTGAAAACAAAAAGTACTGCCTTGTCATTGTGGATATGTTCTCCAAATGGGTGGAGGCCTTTCTGACTAGTAAACCAGATGCAGCCACTGTTGCAAAGACCCTAGTTAAGGAAATTATTCCTAGATTTGGCATACCAGAAAGGATCTACAGTGACAATGGTACACATTTCGTTAACCTAACTATACAACAGCTAAGTCAGTATTTTGGGATTTCTTTAAAACATCACTGTGCATATCACCCTCAATCTGCAGGGTTAGTAGAGAGGCACAATGGAGTTTTAAAGAATAAGCTTAAAAAACTTATAACAGATACACAGAAGAACTGGGTGTACTGTTTGCCCCTGGCACTGTTGAGCATGAGAACTGTTCCGAATGTAAAAGGATTGACACCTTTCGAAAAGATTTTCGGAAGAGCTTATTATATACCTCAGTGGAAACCTCTCATGCCTGTAGACCAGGAAGCAGATAGGACACTTGCAGAATACATGAGGAATATGCTAAATAACAAACATCTTTTACAGTTTTATTCTGTTTCAGATAAAGACCAAACTAAACCATTTGAAGTAATAGTAGCCCCAGGCACTTGGGTCTGGGTGAAGACAATCAAAAAGAAGAATTGGACGACACCAAAGTGGGAAGGTCCGTATCAAGTACTGCTGAGCACACCCACAGCAGTCAAGATTGCGGAATGTTCATTGTGGATTCATTTGACACACTGTAAACTAGTCAAAAACTTTGAACTTGATAAAACTCTTGCTAACACACAGCAGCAGTAAAATGACAAGACCTAGAGACAATAGAAATACTGAATGACTTCAGCAGTATATTCAGCAGTGTTGCATAATCATCTTAATAACTGCATTAGTGACAATGTTCTTTTTGCTGTGGCTTTTGCTGTGGCCTTTCTTTTCTTCAGGGACACCAGCCAGACTTAAAAAACGTGATTCAACACTCAAAGACTGGCATCCGAACTTTAACACTTACCAAGCAATCAAATATGTGTATGCTGAGACTTTTAATATTTCGAATTGTTGGATTTGCACAGCTATGCCAACAGCATACGGGGGATTATTGATGGCTGCTGTCCCCCTAGTGGTCAATGAGACCTGGGAAAACTTGATTTTTGAGACTACACCTGTGAATTCTAGAGACAAAATTGCATTATTCCTACCTGTTACACAAACAGGAATTGTATGCTTTTTTAAGAATGCCACGATTCAAGTAGGTTGGAGTAAATGTAATGTGACTGTTTCTTATAAATGTTATATTAAACCTAAAAATGCTAAAAATACAGAAACAATTTGTGATGCAGATTATGACTCATACTTTGAGTCCTTGCATAAAACTGTCAGTGATATACAACATAATCCTGTTCTTTTAAAACAACTGTCTATTATAGATAAGAAAATGTTTCATGCAGGGAAGGTGTATATCAATACTAAGGTAGAAAACTGTTATTTCATATGTGGGAAAAAGGCATACAAATGGTTGCCTGAGAATTGGTCCAGCAGTTGTTTTTTGGGTTACCTGGTCCCAGCCATACAACACACTACAGCTTTGCCTCATGGGAGAATTTGAAACGTCAGAAACGTCGCAAAGAAACCTGAAAATCTAATCAAGAAACCTGAGAATCCAGTGGGACAGATCGTAGCAGGCTGGAGAAACCATAACTCTGTGAAAGACAAAAGTAAACTAGCACACATGGACTTGAGTGACACTATCATATCCTGGGCTGGCATAGCCCCTGCATATGGTGCAGTTAAATCAATTTGGGAACTGAGAAAACTATCCAAACTTCTCGAGGTCATGAGCAATGCAACTTTTTCTGCTCTTGAATTAATGACTGATGAACTGAATGCAATGAGAACTGTGGAGCTTCAAAACCTCATGCCTCTTGACTTCACCCTAGCGGCGAGAGGTGGTACACGAAATCAACGATCATTTGGAAGTGATTCAGCAAGTGTCAGATATGACCAGGCCAGGCCCAAACCCACTGACGGACTTTTTCCAGAATTTGTTTGGGGGCGGGTTTCCATCCTAATGAACATCCTGATTGCCATTTGTGTGGGATTACTTTTGTTAGGAGCATGTATTTGCTGTGGAATTCCCTGCATGAAAAAATTAATCAAAGATTTTATAGACATGTCAGTTTCTGAGACTTTGTATCAAAGTACTGAAATTGAAGAACTGTTGAAAAAAGAAACACTTTCATAAGTTTAAACTGAATGACTTTCTTAGCTGCAAATTCTCAAAGGAAGAGGTTAGGAGAAGAAACAAACTGTTTATGCTTTTGAAAAAGAATAAAAAGTATTAACAGGGGGGAAATGTTAGAAAAATATGTATTAACATATGTGTGCAATGCTTATTTTAAATAAGGGAAGATTAACACGTTTTTATTCTATATGCAGTATTAGTTTTATTTGAAACTGAAAACATGCTTTTCTGAAATTGTGCTTTCTGACACTGCAAGATGCACTCTGACCTAGTTTGCTAGCACAGCAAAATACTTGTTTATGCCTTGGAAATGTACTGGAAAGCAGGTGATTTTCTGCTAGGTCAGGAAATTAAATGGAGAATAATAACAATTTCTGTAGATCCATTCATTATGGACAATAAGCTCTGTTCGTGTTGATGAAAAAGTGCACAAGCTGCAAGATAGTTAGATACTATAAACAATGAACTGCTTCAGAAATCTGTACTTGCATTGTGCTTGAATTAGCCATAGTACCTAGACTTGTAACATCACATAGCAAGAAAGTTATAATTGACCGGTGGTCGTCAAGGCCATCCTGTTTACTGAAAAATCTTTTTTTAAACTTTGAAGAGTCAGCTAGAAATGTGAGAAACATCTGTAAAGTAACAGAATTGTGAACTGGTGATCTGCTACGTTAGTCGTAGTGGGCAATGTCTTGAAAGAAAGGTATAATAACTGTGACACTTCATGATATAGTCAGACAAGCTCTGTAACTGCATTTTTTGTCTCCTTGTGCAAGAATAAAGATACCTGAACTGAACCTTATGCTTTTGGTCTTTTGAAGTATTTTTCTCTGACAACATACCTCACAAAAAGTATTTCCAGCCTCAAACAGATGCCCAATGCAGACCATCTCACAAACCCATAACCACACTGTGTCGCATACCGCCTACCCTGAGGTGACCTCTGCCAAACATACTAAGCTATGTAAAAGCCAGAGCTGTTGGACATGCTGCACGTAAACAGATCACAATCTCTATGAGCTACACTCTCTAGGGACCCAAACCTTTTGACCACAATAAACAGCACATGCTGGAGGGATAGATTCCCATCTCAGAGACATCCCATACTCTGGAACAAACCAACTATCCATAGCAAACAAAGCTGCTAATTAGCAGTCATCATAAATAATCATGAATATTGTATGGGACATAGTGAATACACACAGGTAATCAACTCTGTATCTCTGCTTGACAGGGCCACGTGAAATGCAATGACCTGTGTGTCAAAGGCCAGGGTAGCGTATGGCTAGGCTTCTATAGGCCCTAGGGCCAATAGCCTCTTACCTACCTATGAAGTGATAAACACCCACATGTACTTGTTGCAATAATTGCTATGTGAGTTTGACTGAGTGTGATGGTGAATGTGTTGGTGAATGTGTCAGATTTGGTTTATGCATGATAGCTTAGTGGGAAACTGTTTCTGTCATGGAATTATGTGTCCTAGCTGTGATCCCAGCAAAAGATGTGTATACAATTGCTAGGCTGAAAAATCAGTATGCCATACATTCTGACGTAGTCCCTTGTTGTCGACTGGGGTGCCCATTGTAGGCTAAAGAAATACATGCATGCTTATTGAGTGTTACTGCTGATGAATCTAACTCCTGTATGAACTGTAGTACTACCTGAAGCTGTATGCCTAAACAGCACAGTATGGTGTACATCCACATTTATTGGAACCACTGTTCCGTGTGTTCCCTGTAGTCCTCACAGATTACATACCCCAGGCATACGGTCTCGTAACTACTGACACACAGTACTGTAAGATACACAGGTAAAGGTCATCTGTGTTGCCATACCTATGTGTCTAGTATGTATGCCTGATGTGTGTGTGTGTGTGTATGCCTGTACCATGGCCTCGGTCATATGTGTGTGACAGGATATAACTGCGTATCTAGCAACATGTATAGTGTAGTACAGCAGTATGCCACCTATATTCATGAATGTGCACATATGTTAGGCAGGGGTCTGCCATCAATGACTAGTGTGGTATACTGCTAATACTGTCACTGGACTTTACAATCATTGCAATGGATTACACTTTTCATGATGCCTTAGCATGATATATACCTCCTGTGTCTAGGTTGTGCATTGTGTCGCATACAGTGTGACATGTACTGTTATATAGTATTACATACTGTTGTAAGTTTGTTGCTGTGCAAAATGTGGTTTGATATATAAAGTGTTCCAGGCACTGTCAGGCAGTTGTGGGTTGAGAACTGACATGTGGTATTGAAAGTGTGTATCTTCTGATAGCCGGTAGGTTGCTATATATAGCAGTTAATTGATATCTGTACATTAGAAATATACGTGTGCCTCATGACTTGCTCACACATATTGTTTCATTGTCTTCCAGGGTTATGTCCCACCATCGTAATCCTGCCTATAGCATGGCGGAGGAAGAGGTTATAACATCAAGCCTGGTGCAGCAGTATGCCCCGCTATTCTCTAGAACCAGCCAGGACCAGCATAAGCGAACTGCGCTGTGGCAAGAGCTTGTCCATCGGGTAAATGACATAGGCATGCATAACCGGACATATGAGTATGTGCGCCATCACTGCAGTGATTTAATTAGACATGTCCAGCAGTGTGCGTCTGATATCCACAGACAGCAGCTTGCCACAGGTGGGGGGGTAGCCATCCACCCCCCCCTCACCAGAGTGGAGGAGCTGCTCCTGAGCAAGGTGGCTCCTGGCCAACAACAACCTCAACAACTAACGTGTGTCATCATGGAGGCCAGAGTCACCCAGCAAGCTGGCATGGAGCATGCAGGTAACATGGCATAGCTGTAGACTACTGTTACCTCTATTGTTACAGCATGCTTATTTGAGGTGTGTACTGTGTAGTTAGACAATGTGGTGCCTAGTGTTGTGCAAAGGTAATAATTAGGAATACAATCTATAGGCCTGTGACTGTCAACCATTGTACTACTGTACGATTGCAAACACACAGTAGCAATGCCACAGTTGTTGCCACTGACAAAGTGTCTCATATCCTTGTAGGTCCCTCTGGTGTGACAGCAAGGCAGCCGACCCATGCTGGTGAGTGTGTCCTACCTTTAATACTGCTAATTAAATGTGCATGTCATAGGTGAGGTGCAGGCCATGTACACGTAACACACATATGCATAATGCATGCTGTGCATGTTTGCTGTGAGACTATGCACATCCCAGTAACATGGGTAGCTGCCTAAAACACATACAATACACAGAGAATTCCACACAATTGTGGCAACACTGATGTGGACATTGGATAGGCAGAGTCGATACACATGCACACAACATACACAACATTGTCATATGCAGTACACGTTAACATGCTACACATGGTGTATTCAAACGCCCGCTGTAAGGTCACACTACAGTATCCCACACTTCTTCCACACAGCACACATAATATACCTGAGGGGGAGATGCCTCACATGTGGCTCTGTTACACTCTTCGACACATTACACATTCATGGTAGGCAATGCCCCCTATTGTGCACTTTACAAACCCATGTAACAACTGGCTGTGAAATGGTAAATGTAGCCATGGTACTGCAGTTCCGGTACAGCATGGTATGTGCCAGTCTGGCACACATTAGTAGCCTTGAGTGACCACATGATGCTGCATGATGATGGCTCATGGTAGTACACCCTATCCAGTTACAGTGACCACAGTACTACACATAGCATTACCTGCTATGCACCTCAGTGTTGTGTGTGTGCAAACATAGGCACCTATACACAATATGCATAGCAATCCCCATTTGTACAAAATGACACATATATGTCTTGTAATGCTATTGAGTGTATAGGTCACATGACACACACTGTGACTGTATGATGTTTAATGTTGCAGTTGTGTTGTAGCATGCCATGTCATGTCTGGCACTGGCATGTCCACAATATGTCCTGCACTCACCATAACTACTGTACAATGGCCATGTTGAGCAATGGTATTCCATCAGGTAAATATGCACCACTCATCCTGTGTGTATACATACCATGCATGTGCTAATCCTGTGTCCACAATTATCTGCTGAAGACACAGACGCTCTAATCAGAAATGGATATCTATGTGACACACAGATATACATCCAGCCATGGCATGTATACCTGTGAGAGATGGTGCACAAGACATTGCAGAGCTTATAATACTTGCACAGCACTGTCGTGTCCATGTACACAGTGCATTCCAGGGTGAGGCCAATCACTGAACAACAACACACATGCATCAAAGACATGTATAGTGTTATTGGCAAGGGCTGTCAACACCCGCACTGCATGCTGTTGGGAAACACACGTCCTGCATGCTGACACGTGTGATGTAACTGTTTGCCTTGTGATACTGTACCCCACCATCACCTGCTATTGAGTATGTTCTGGATTGCTGATGGTGTGTGTGTGTGTGTGTGTGTGTGTGTGTGTGTGTGTGTGTGTGTGTGTGTGTGTGTGTGTGTGTGTGTGTGTGTGTGTGTGTGTGCATGTGTTCATGTGTGCATGTGTGCATGTGTGCATGTGTGCCGACATCATGTACAGGTCGTAAAGTGTGTTTCCTGTCTTCCTCTCACAGGTGCTGACTTTGGGCTGGTTCACTGCAGCAGGGAAACTGATGTCACTGAGCAAAACAGTGATACTGATGATAGGTATGTTGAGGCACAAGCATGTTTGCCAGGGTCTGTCGTTGGGCCACCAATCGACAGTACACAGCTGTCCACCCCATCCATGCATGCAGTCATACTGCCAATACATCCATCACCAATGCCCATAGCTGAGGGACAGCATACAGTTGGCATTGGCCAGGACAGTGTGGTATCCATGGCACATGCATCCCAACACAGCAGCCATACCCAGATGTCTGGAAGGGTACCACATAGGCAGATGTCCAGGGGTTCTCGTAGGAGCACTGCTGCTTATCATGCCACTGGCAAACATGCCACAGGTCTGACAACATCATACATGTTCCAGGCTGTCATGGAGGCACCGGCACATATGGAACGGTACACCAGACAGGGACTAAGGGCACAGAGGGCACATAACACCGCCATCATTGACAGTATCCATGACCTAGCAGGTGCCATCTGTTATTATATGGGGTGGCACAGTGGTGTAGCGGTTAATGCTGTCGCCTCACAGCAAGAGGTTCTCCGGTTCGATTCTCGGCTGGGGTGCCTTCTTTGTGGAGTTTGCATGTTCTCCCTGCATTCGTGTGGGTTTCCTCTGGGTACTCAGGTTTCCTCCCACATTCTAAAGACATGCTTCTGGAGCATTTCTCCCCAGGCCTCCGCTGAAAACAGGATCTGTGGAATCTAGTCGGACTTTCCCGGTCAACAAATGTTAAATAAAATAAAATAAAATCATTACACCGAGGTCACTGATAGACGCTGGGGAGAGACATTATATATCCTCTGCAATGTCATGTCCATGTGTCAGGACAGTGTGGGTCAGTTGAGTCGTCGACATGGATGTATGCCAGCAACATCAGTAGCTGGCAGTCGCTGCGGACGTCCCTTAAGCCACAGCCGCTCCCATAGTGCCAGTATAAGCCCCAGCAATGTTGGAGGTGGTCTGTCCATAGAACGTCATAGAAGAGCACGTGCACATGGCTCTGGACAGTCCCTGCAGGGACCTGTGTCTAGTGTACATCCATTCACCTCTGGGGATAGTATCCAGTCTGGCTTAGTACCTGATAGTGTCAGCAGCACCCCTGCCAGGCACAGGTACCGTATCCGTGACCAGAGATGATGATCTGTAAAGGTTCACAGGTACAGTCTGTGGCTGTCCCACAAATACCCATATATGGCAGCCACATGGTGGAACTGTGTGCATGTAGACACACACACATACTCCAGACACATAGGGCTAACACATACCCACACACATTACAACAACATTGGCCCATTCCAGTATTCTTGCCCCTCACACACACACACATACACACACACACACACACACACACACACACACACACACACACACACACACACACACACACTTACATGTCGATTGGATGGCTCACTATAGGCCTCTGGCAAACAAACAACACACCCTGTGCATACGATGAAACCTGTGCCACCTCCTGTCATCTGTAACATCAATGCAGGAACAGACTACCATGGTGCTGATGCACAGGGTGTCTATATAGCAGTATAGCAATGTTAGCATGTTGTCAGCAGTAGAGTCTAATTATATGCTTGAAGGTGTAGCTGAGCAGGCATGATGCATTAAAGCTATGATTGTCATTGTAGTGTTGTTTACACCAGTGTTGGTTCCAATTGTGTATTGTCTGGCCACATGCCACTTGGCTGATGTGTGCAGTATTGGCAGCATGTGTTAGAGAGTGGGCAGTATGTGTGGGATGTGTGTAGCACAGATTTGCAGGTGTACAGTTGTGAACATGGTGGAGGTGCACTGTCTGCATGTACATGCATAGTGGACACATGGCCAGGGTGACATGCTCTGTATTACACAGTAACACTCCATAGTTTCTATTGGTGGCCAGTATGCATTGTACTACACACATTCCGGAACCTGACTACACATGTGTGTATGACATGGTTTGACACTGTGCTGTGGGTCATACTGTTACTATCTGTCATTGTTTTACATTCTGGTAGTATACATCACTTCAACAGCCTGACCATAATCAATCGTTAGATGATGTCTTGACAACCGACACACAGATGTAGGACACACAGCAACATTTGGATCCTTTAGGTACTATACAATGCCAGTAACCACTGATATTCACCTGCACCCATTACTGACACCACTCCTGTTTGGCATATAGCTCTCTTAGGTACAAGCAATCATAGTAGGGATATGTCCATCCACGTCTGGTAATGCATACTGTGGCCTATAATGCATTCTCCAGATGACACACACATCCTCCACAAGGGTATCATACAGACAGATGCCTATTGTCAAACCCATGCTGTAAAGCTATAAGCCAAACTAATCATAGTCATCCACCTTTACGAAACATATTATCCCCACAGTACCACATAGGTAGTAGCCACCAACATGATGAACAGGTACCGATGTGTACATGCAACCAAGTGTTATGTCATCTCTCTTTTGTTAATCACATTTCCAAAGGTATTTTGGAATCCCTCGGTGGAGCACATAAGCAATACGGGGTCTGCATGCATATCCATAAAGGTTGTTCTACATTTGTTATGAATAGTCATCATTGACAGACTTTGCTGCGTTTGAACAGGTCTGACATATACCTCAGCCATAGACCCTCACTCACACATTCCAATTAGAACCGTAATGAGTTTGTGTGACACAGATAACCTAGGCCAGGGATCACTGCAGTGGCCGGGCTTGTCACAAGCATACAGATGTGACCTAAGGTCTGTGAAGCAGCAGCACAGCCTGGCAAGGATGACAGCTGTGTTCTTGGAGAAAGCAGGGTTTTCCACACATGCAATCATTGAGGTAACATGTACGTATATTTATTTGCCACACAGCTAGCTCACATGTGCAATGCATACTGATATGTCATACAGTGGTAAAAGCAAAACCCACAGCACATTGACCAACAGTGTCACACCCATACAGCACACACACTTACCAAGTGCAGGATTCAAACCCCTACCTAACTACTTCATGATACTAGAGGAGTACGCATTAACACGACCCGCTATACACATTACTGGGTGTTCTCTTTTCCACAGGTATATTTGCAGGATGGTGACATCATCTGACTTGACAAAGGTTCGTTTACCACTTTTAAGGTCTCTTACTACTCTCCTAAAAGGTTGATTCTTCTCAAGGAGACCACACACAAAAACACACACACACAGTTGTCCAGTGCAGAATTCAAACCCCTAACTAACTACTTCATGATACTAGAGGAGTACGCATTAACACGACACCCTATACACATTACTGGGAGTTGTTTTTTTCCACAGGTATATTTGTAGGATGGTGACCTCATCAGACTTGACAAAGGTTAGTTTATCACTTTAAAGGTCTCTTACTACACTCCTAAAAGGTTGCTCTTTCCTAAGGTGACCACACACACACAGTTGTCCAGTGCAGTATTCAAACCCCTCTTAATTACTTCATGATACTACAGGAGTACACATTAACATGGCACACTATACACATTACTGGGAGCTCTCTTTTCCACAGGTATATTTGTAGGATGGTGACATCATCAGACTATACGAAGTGGGTTACATTAGGTGACATTAGATGGGCTACATTGAAGGAATGTCTAAACACTTTGGCCATGTGATCATCAAAGGTGAGTTTACTATCTACCTGTGTCCCCAGGGCCATAATGACTTTCTCCGTACATGCTGGATTACCACCTATGTGATAATTTGTGTGCACTTTGTTTTACCCAAAGGGGATGACTATGCATTCTTTGCCATTCAGCTTGAGGGCATTGTTTTGACACCAGGTATCTGTCTCTGTAAGACATTTCTGGAGGATGTCTGTGTCAGCTGTACAGTTGATTATGGACCACAGTTACCATTCATCTGCAAACCTGTTCAGCCATACACCTGTCATGGTTGCCTGTACCTCTGAGCAGTATCTACTGAACAGGTGGGGTCCCAGGACCAAGACCTGTGTGATGCCATTTGTGACTGGCTTAGAGTTGGACATGGCACCCGCAACTATGAACATGTGTGTTTGATCTGTGAGCCACTTGGCCACCCATCCTGTGACATAGCTGTTAATGTTCAAGCTGGTACACTTGTCCATGATGACAGAGTGGGGAATGGTGTAGTAAGCCCTTAGTGAGGTCCAGGTGGGCTGTGTGGACTACTTTCACCTCCATCTATGTTCATGGTAACTGTTTTAAATAAGTTAACTAGGTTTGGGAGCCAGGCTCTACCTTTAACAAGGCGACGTTGTGTAGAGTCCAGTGTCTGGAGATCTGCAATGTCTCAGTGTATGAGCTCCATGACAATTTGCTCAATAGCTCTGTAGACCCAGCTGAGTAGACATATTGGGCAATGGTTTCCAGGTTCTGTTTTGGCACACCCTTTGTGGAGCAGGATGACTGTTAGTGTATGCCATTTTTTGGGTACATAGCCTGTGGTACGCTTAAGTCTGGACAGTGAATATAGGTGAGGGTGTAGTTCCTTATGGGCCTGGTGTAAGATGCAGTCTGGGACAGCATACAGTCACATTGATGCTATGTTCTTAGCTTTGGTGAGGGCTGTCTTTACCTGCATGTCCATGATGTCTGGGTCTCTGCATCCTTCTGTGATGGACACAGGCCCTTTTGGGGGTGATGGGGGGAGTTTACACTGAACTTGTCCCCCTGGATGTGGGCAATGAAAGTTGGTTTGGTGTATTTCATTCCTTTTTTCAGTAGCTGACAGCATATTTGGAAGTTGACACCTACATGTCTGGTATAGCTACCAAAGGCTTTGTGGTTGTTATTCTTACATTCCTTGGCTATTTGTCTTTAGAAACCATCCTTGGATTATTTTATGAGCGATCATTGTTTCTTCCTGATAATGATCAGTGATGCCTTCCCTTTAGTGAAGTTGGATCTATCATGTGTTCATTTCCTCCTTCTCTTGTCTAGCTTATTTATGGACAACAACCACCTGCGTGTTGTCCTACTTTTGGAGGATTGCATCTATTGTGATGTCTCATTCCATGCATCCCTGTAGATGCTCATAGGATGCACTTGTAAATGATTCTGCAGATTGCATACCATTATCCTATAGCAAGAGGTCTTCAGAATGTTCCACTTTGGTCTTGGGAAGTGTGCAGTTTGCTTTTGCAAATGTCTTCACAGTGGATTCATTGACTGGGTGTGGGGGCGGGATGTGGATGTCCGGTGTGATTACTTAATGATCTGATATTACCAGCGAGGAGTTTATCTCTGTTGTGGAACACTGGTACCCCATGTTGGTGATGATCATGTCCAGTTTGTTGTCACCTCTAGTGGGTGTGCTGACCAGCTGTTCCGGGTGTTACAGTTTCTTACCTCTAGGACACATTTGGTAAAGGACGTTGTATATGAGTAATTCACCCACTCAATGTTTGGGTAGTTGTAATCTCCTCATATAATGGTGTTTGATAGGACCTTTATATTTGCCATTGTTCTCTGAGTAAGGTTCCTGAGACAAGGTACGTGATCTGTAGCAGACTACAATCTGATGGGCAGCTTTGCCCAATCTTAGTTGCACTTGCATGGTCTCCAAGACCTCATGCTGTGCCAGTAACCTGAAGGTATGGATATCCATAAGGTAAATGGCTACAACCCTTCCTTTTGTATTTCACTCATGGTTTTGGGTCCAAAGGTCAGAGTGATTGTGAGTGTTTTACGTGGATCATATCCAACAGCTCTATGTCTGACATAGCTTTGTATGTTAGGCAGTAAACACCTCTGAGTAGGCGATATGCAAGGGAGTACTGATGGAGCATTTTGTGATGGTCTGTGTATGGCATGTATTTCAGGCCACTAATGCTCTTTGTGAGGTATTGCTGCTGGCTTTCCAGTTGTTGTTGTTGTCTTGTGAGGTACATAGCAACAGTGGCGTTGTACTCTTTTATAGTTCTAGTGAGTGTTGAGTAGAGGGGAACAATGTCCTCTTCTATTCTGCATGAGACATATTTTGTGATGAGGCGTGCCACATAAGAGGGTTTCCTAACTACTGTGGGAATGTGCTTATCACAGTTGTATCCACTGTCCACCTGTGACCCAGGGTCTCTTGTCACACTTACAGTGTGAAGTATACTACCACCTATGTTGTAGTTCTTGGCTACAGAGTTTTTAACAAAGGTGATGATAATGCACCTTTTGGCATTGAGCTACAGCCCATGGCTTGGACAACAGCCATCTGTCTCAGTGAGGCCCTTTTCTAGGATGTCCACATCTTTAGTGTTTACAATGATGGCTCCTAGCTTGCTGTCCTCTGGAAACTTCAGTAGCCACAGGTCTTCCATGTTAATGTTTACTTCAGGGAAGTAGATACTACACAGCCTGGGAAGTTATCCAGTCCCATGGCTGCTGTGATACTGGCTTTGGAGAGTGTTTTTTTACCTGTGCAGCCATGATGACAGCAACTTTGCAGTCTTCCATTATAGAGATGTGCTCTTTCATGGGTGGGAGGGGGGTAAATTTAACACTGATCCTATCTGCCAGGATATTGGCAATATCAGTTGCCTCTGTACATTTACTGCCATTGAGCTGTAACTCAGAACAGATCTAAGTGTAACTATGACATGGACCTGTCTGTTGGGCAGAGATCTCCTGAGTAGACATCATGCAACAGAGTACAGATTGGGTTACATTCAGTCTTGTTGCATGGGGCAACTATTTGAGGCCAGTAATCCTCTTGTTAAGGTACTTCATTGGTCTTTCTAGCTGCTGAATGTGCCTAGTCAGATTCATCGCAAGTGTGTTGTGGTACTCTCTGACAGGTCTGATGACTGCTGAGTAGTGGCAACCTCCTTTGACCTACATGCACAGACTTTGGCAGTCTGTGTGAATACATAGCAGGATTTTCAGACCACTTTGTGAATGTGTTTCTGGAAGTAAAGATGACTATCTACATTTGTCCATAGATCCCTTATTATCACATCCGTATTTAGCCTAAGTGTGTGAGCATGCCCAGTATGACCTTTCAGTGTGATGCTGAATGAAATCCACTACATTTGTTGGAGTGTGTGAGCACAGTATACACATTTATACTATATGTGTATGGTAAATCAAGTTGTATTTTTACAGCAGGGCTCACCTTTGTGTCATAGATCAACAGGGATCATGCTGTGCCTGCAGGGCTTCCATGAGACACTTTGCATAGACTTATCAACATTTCTACATACAGGGGGGACAGCTATTCTTTGTACATTTCTACCCGTGGGCACACCGGATTGTTACTGTGGGTGTACATAGGATGTGAGTTTCACCTGACACTTATACACATTTGCTGTGCCTGCACTGCTATCTACAGGACACCATTACAGTCTGTACTGTTGCCTATCATACTGGCTTGAGGCATACTACTGTACTACAGATCTTAGCATCCAATGTCACGTATATTAGCTTGCGACTTCATAGCCTACACAACCCACATCACAACACCTGGCCTGATGTTCTCTGTCTGCATAGGTGTGTGGGTGAGATTACCCATTTGCCTCTTTAGGGGCGTGATACAGCATTGCTTTGTGTTTGCATTAGTGTACAATAGTCCTGCTGTGTCTGTACCACTGAAATGCTATCATGGCTTAATGGTTCAGTACTGTGACTATAGTGCACAGTATCCTTGGTTCAAGCACTGTCACTGCTTTTTATTTTCATGCTGGCCAGACCAGACTGCTTAAGGAACAGTAAAGCAGATATGAGCATGTTTAACTGACTTTGCTCAACTTTCCCTGACCTTGCCCAACATAGCACAAGTAATTTTGTTTACATATACTAGATAATGGTGAAAGCTGCTTAGCACTGCTTAATATTGCTTAAAACATGGCAATCATGCCTCAGGTGGTGCTTCAGGGCTGCCTATGTTGAATGCACATACTACACTGCCTATACATGTTTGGAAACAGGTAGTGTCAAGTTAGGCATCCCTTTTATTTTATGTGCGAGTCAGAGAGAGGTATAATTTCCAGGGTTCCTACTGAGCCAGTGTATGTGCTATGCGTTGCCTCTTTGCCAAGGACAAGGCATACTGGGTACGCCTCCTTCTGCCTATTGGGGCAGGCTCAGGTTGTTCCTCCTCTGAGTCATGCTGTGCCTGTGCAGGCCTTGGAAATGATGGGGGGCTGTTTGGCCCTGCCCCATGCTGTTCCTGCTGCAGCTGTTTTCACAGGATCATGATGTGTAGCATGGCACATACCATTACAATTTGGGTACATGTAGTTGGTGAGTACTGCAAGGCTCCACCAGATGTGTCCAGGCATCGGAACCGTGACTTGAGCATCCCAAACACATGCTCAATTACATTTCGTGTTTGTGCATGTGCCTTATTATGGAGTTCTTGTTCAGGTGTATGTGCATTTCTGATGGGTGTCATTAGCCAAGGCTCCAGTGCATATCCAGCATCCCCCACTAGGTGACCATCAGGGATGTCCCCATTGGCAAATGTCTGCTACAGCTGCGACAGATGCCAGGTATGGGAATCGTGGTAGCTTCCAAGGCAGCCAGCACACACATTCAGTATTATGCCCTGGGCATCACACACGACCTGGCAGTTGATGGAGTGGAAGCCCTTGCAGTTGATGTATGCCCTACCTCAGCCGGTGCTTTGATATGTATGTGCGTGCAGTCAATTGCACCCACTACCTCAGGGTATTCCGCTATTTGCTGGAAGAGACACATATTGCTGGCCAATACTTCACGGGAATTGGGGAAATATACATGATCATCGACATGTGCTGACATGGCATTCAGGAACTGGTGCAGTACTCTTGATGCTGATGCTTGTGAAATCCCCATCATATCACCAGTTTGTCTCTGGAAGTTACCTGTTGCTAGTATTCTTAGGCCAACACATACCTTGGTTTCCACTGGGATGGGTTCCCCTCTGTTGGTTCTGTGTGTGAGGCATGGCCTGCACAGCTCAACAATTCACTGCAGGAGCTCTCTGTCCACTCTATAGTGCTCCACTATCTCCAGCTCATGTAGCCCCTGGTTTTTACCCTGGGTCTGTACACTCTTCTCCATCTCCTCACTGTGGGTTGCTCAGCAGCATTCGCAGTGGCACCACCCTCAGCATCTTGCACATGTTGCCTTATAACAGCAATGGCAGCCCCTAACATTTTTATGTCTCAGTTTAAGCTTTTTAAGTTTTAACTTCTCTTTGTTGACTGCAGTGTTGCAGTGTTTCTGAGAAAAACATGGGGGAATGTTGCTTGCAGAGTTTTAAGTGCTGGGCTGGGCTAGTGTACTGCCTGTGTAATTGGCTGATTCTGATTGATTTCACCTGGCAGCTCTGCTAGTTCTCCTTGGTTAACTTCCTACTACTTCTTTTCCTTCCTTTTCCCTTTCTGTTTCCACAGGGGGCAGCGCCACGCAAACAAGCACAGACACGCGCACACAAGCGCACAAGCACGCACACAGGCTTACACAACCTTACATAGGCTTAGGCAGGTGCACATTTGTGTATGCAAGCTTAGACGGCCTTACACAGGCTTACACAGGTGCACACCCGTGCACACAGGCTTAGATGGGTTTACACGTGCGCACACAGTGTAAGCAGCTTTGCAAGAAACTTTGGTGATAGCCACTGTGTATACCTTCAGTTTCTGGGTTTCAATTTAGACAACTGTAGACACATCTCTTTTAGTTTTGAGTAACTCACAGCAAACACATGCCACTCTGCTCCAATAAGCTTATAGTATTTTTGATACATACACCCTCATGATGTCACCCATCTTCTACTCTGTTACTCCCCTTATCCTACTCTTACACTCTAGGGACATGGTTTACATAGCAGGAAAAATTGGGATTCACTATCCTTATCCTCATTTGCATAGGATTGCCTACTAATGCTTGGTTACATCTCTCAGACTGAGCTTCCCCCCTTAGCAAACACTACTCAGTAGCCATGTTGTCTTCAGCCTACCATTCACTTGCATGGCAGATGAATATTTTGAATTAAATACATATTTGTGGCTTTTAAATTTTAATTTCCTGATTTTTAGTGCACCGAACATTTGCGCGGCGCTGCGCTACGCTTAAACATCGGAGATCGAGGAAAAAAAAAATATTTTTTATTATTTTGCAACACATAAAAATGACAATGGCCATATATTTGGCCATTGGCATGTTTCATCAACTGGATGCATCCTTTATTTGGAGCTGTCATGGCTCCATTTTGCTATTTGCAGAACGGTACTCAGCTGCCAACCGAGTACATTTCTGCAAATAATACTACTCTTACTCGGACAGGTTAGTGTTTCGTGGATCGCAAATTTACCTCATTTGTATAGCTTTCAGCAGCAAATGAGGTAATTTGCATAAACTAACACTGTCCATGCAAGAGTCATTTTAGGAGCTCTCTTGCACGCCCCTGCCGGCTGTTCCTGGATCGCTCGGCAGACATGTTGGCTGCATGGAGTCTTACTCTACTCTTAGACTCCGTGCAAGCCTCCATGAATCCAGCCCCATGTTTTTTTTCTTTGCATCATTATTTTCTGAGCTATTTTAATGCATCAAAATAATTCCAAGTGCTTCTTTTACAGTTTTAATGTGTTTCCCACAAAATGGCATATAACGATAGGAGGTACTGCCAGCCATGCCAGGGAGAAGTAGTGCAGTAGATGTATGACTTGTGCCAGTGCAGCTAGCTGGAATTTTGTAAATAATTGTATATCATTAATGTATCAAACTGATCTGTACAGATGCTTGTGCTGAAAATGTATTTGTGAGCTTTGCTTGTGTTAGTTGTGTTAAAATTCATCAACAGTGCACCCTGCTGAAATGAAGAGAAATGTGCATGTATTATGGTAATTTAATTAAATGTATATGTTTTAATAGAGGACACTGGCACAGCAAAGGTTAACCATCTGGCTTATTTTAAGAAAAATAAGGGAAATGTAAATGAACTGTTAAATCATTAAAAGGCATCCCACATGCTGAGTAAGACTGGAAAGGTTGGTCTGGGACGCAGCCTTTGTTCATTAGTTCAGTGAAACATTTAGATGTGTATTGCAGCCATCTATGTTCAATTCCTGTCTCAGCTTCAAAGGGAATACTGTGAGATCATAGAGTCAGGTGACCGGATGAGGTCATTCTGCCAGCCATCTTGGAAATTATATTTTAAATATTACAAAGAGAAATCTCAGAATATAGAGTATTCTGTTTGGGAAGCCTGACTAGGAAGACTGCTCACGTATTTCATCTTGCCTTGCCCAGGTAAGTTATTAGGCAACAGTGATTCTTTTAGATTTACTCAGGAATATAATGAAGCTTAATTTAGATATTGTTTTTCTTTATTTGTCTGAGTCTGTCAATCAATGTCCTTTTCAATATTTCCTGTGATCTGAACTCTGTGGTTTGCTGTGAATATATATTCAGTATTTTCATGTACTGTTATTATTTATTATTAAATATATTTAAAACTTTTATTGTGGCTGATCATTGTAGACAATACTTAACCTTTAAGAGTACTTATATTTACTTGGTAACACTGTTTGGGCCACTCCAAAAGGCCTAGCCCTCTTTGTGAACTACTACCATTTGTATCAGCATTAATATTACACATTATAATAGGACACCCTTTTTTAAAGGACTTAGAGTATCTGATTATGGAGTGTCTGGTAAATGTGAATCTACCTTTTAGTATGGGCAGATGGGGGGCATATCTAGTAAATCTGTGCCAACCGTTCTCAGGTTTATGGGTGTGAAAACTAAATCTTAAAGAGTGTGTGAGTTAGCTACTTGGGGCAGGGAAACAAAGGGTGCTGGAGGACTTGGCTTGGACACTCGGCTGAGGTCCTAACCCTACAGCTGTACCAGTGGTGAGTCTTATTGGGAATCTTGAGGGAAAATATATAGAGACATCCAGATCCCAGGCTGAGTGTGTTCCCTGTGTGCTCTTAAGGGAAATTGTAACTGATGCAGAGAAGTCTGGATCAGGAAATACTGAGTGTATCCATTTGTATTCCAAGTGCATGTCCCTCTCCAGTGTCACTGGTGAGGATTCAGGCTCCTTGATTATTGGCCTAGCATGGGGACAACACATATTGGTGCCCATCACACACTGGTAACAGTGGTGGGCATCAGATGGTGGATGATGGGGCCTGCCTTGGTAACATGATCTTGTTTTCTTCCTTTCATTCCTTCTTCCCAGAATATATTTCAAGTCTTCTTTATATAAGTCACACTCAACATAAAGAAGTGGTGTTGTTTTCTCATGCCATTAAGATAGAATGGCAGGACTGTGAACCACTGTCATAAAACACAACTTCTGTAACAGAGCTACTTCTATGTTTCCCTGACTGAGCCTCATTTATGTGTCTGTCAGAGCTTGTTGTCTCCTATAAATAGCTGTTAGCTATTTCCAGCAAAGGAAAATGGGTAAATAGCAGGTTTTTGTAAAGTGATTATTTTGTAGTTCTAAAAGAACTGACAGACCTTCCCCCACACTATTATGCTGAGGTGTGAAACCTCACACTGCAGTAAATTATCCTTGCTGTACATTTACACATGACAGGTAGTAAGACTCTAAAATAAGTCTGTCTGCTACTTCCCAATGCCTTCAGTGGGAACATTTTCTCTCTCCCATGAATGATGCAGAATTAAAATGTGCTTTTCTAGTCCCTTAATTATTTCTGCCATGTTTACCCCCTTTTTTCTATTTCATTTTTATTTATACTTTGGTAACCAGGAAAATGAACTGGTTCCAGGATCCTTTTCAACTATGACTCAGGCTACATTGGTAAAGATAGTAACAAGTAATAAATGCACTTAACAATAAAAAGAAAAAAAGTACTGACATAAAGGCATAGCAAATGTGAGACAGTGAATAAGTAAAACATTAAGCAACATTTACTAGAATGTAAACATTAATAATACTTAACTCTGCATGTACCAGATATGCATCCCATTCTGGAAGGAGGTCACAAAAAACATAAAATACATAGTTATGAACAGTATCTGTGCACCTAGCTGATAGAGTTGCCATTTTTCTCTCTTTCTGCCATTCTGTCCTGCGTGCATGTGTGTGTGTGGGGGGCTGGGCTTGAAAATGGTAAATGCATTAATACTTTGCAAGACAAATAATGTCCTGTCTTTTCTCTAAATGTCACAGAAATATTTGATACTACATTTAAGTTATCTTAAAATTTGTCAGAAGATGGGACTATTCCCTTTAAACCCCTGATTGATCTTATTGCTTTGTTTAGCTATGAAAGGGAGTGTTAAGTTCTCCACTCTTCAATAAAAACAGTGGAAAACAGTTCCACAGCTTTCTGTCTTTTTATAGCAGCTGATGTGCTCCTGACATTAGCAGGCTTAATTGCCCATCTAAGACTGACAGCAGTACTTGACAGGCTAAACCACAGATTGATCTGTGTCTATGGTGTGTCATGCAGGTGGAGACAAATTCCTCTGTAACGTATGTGAGAAGTTAAGCTTAAAAAAAACTAGGTGGGCTTTCCCTTCCATTGATTCCAAGGCAAGGAAATGAAAGTTGTAAAATATACAAGCAGGTTTCTGGTATCTACACAGGAGTCATATTGTAGGGAGAAAAGAAACCTAAGAACTTAGTTAAACTGTAGGAGAGGGTGAGTTTTCAATTAAATGATGGTAATTCAAGAAGTGTTTTTCACAGCCACGTGAGAGTGTTGTACAAGCAGAAAGATTTGAGACAATAGTGACAGCATAAATACATATTTTTATGGATGGATATAATCAAAAAGATTTAGTGATCCTTTTCTTGAACAGTTAGTGTGAGTATTAAAAAACTGAATGCACACATAAGTGAATCTGCATCTGAGTTAGGAAAAGATGGTTGAATTAATGTTTGAAATAGTAAAAGACAGTAAAAATATGCAGAAAAATGAATGCTTGACTGAAGAGGTGCTGGATTATAGATGTGCAACATGGCTTTACAGTGGTTAGTGTGCATGTGTGAGGGTTAGTGGGTAATGGTTAAAGCAGAGGATAGGAAAAGGGACAGAGTTTGTATTATGCTTTGATAGTCATATGTGAAGAGTGCATGTGTGTGTGTGTGTGTGTGTGTGTGTGTGTGTGTGTGTGTGTGTGTGTGTGCACTTGTGTAGCTTGTCTAAGGAAAGTTTTTTTAGTAGCGCAATGTATTGGGTTGGGGTAGGGTTAGTAGCACACATGAGTAAGGTGGCACGGGGGGGGTTATAGACTAGATCTAATAAGCGAGTAGAATAAATGAACCAAGAATGGACTGAACCTATAGAAGATTCTGGTACAGCTCAATTAAATAATGATGAAGGATGTCCTAAGCACAACCATGACATGGTGATCAAAAGAATGATGTTGTCAAAATAGGTGCCCAAGTCCCAGATAATTGTTTCTGTTTGCTCCAAGCCTCTGATAGCTAGCAAACTGGTAAAGGAAGAAGTATGGGCAAGACACGTGCCAAAGCTCTGTTCCAGTATTAAGAACAGGACATTCTTCCCAGTTGTATGACTGACTTCTAGAATCACTAGTCAGGTCATTTTGTAGGCATATTTTAATTGGCTGGACAGCTTGTTAACATTCTGTTTTGTGTAGTATCTAAAGGGAGAGAGAGAGAAACACCCAAGTCTTTTTGAAAGTTGAGGCAATTTGAATACTGGAGTTAATTTTGACATTGCCAAACAGAGTGAGGATATCTGCAGTTATCTAAGGTGCTGACAATTAAAACTTTATCGAGTTGGAAACCCTATTGACCCACTGATCTTTCAAACTATTCATTGTGGCATACCATGATGTTTTACATAGGTTCTTCTTTCTGGAGAGAATTAGACTTTTCAATGACAAAACATATTTCCTGGATAGTAGGAGAATAGAGGTGCCTATCTTTAATAACTGATTAAGAGTCTTCATTCATGCTGTTACTTCTCAGGCTGCTCTTGTATGTTAAACATGGAATGCATTCAGACACTTGCCCTAGTACTGCCTCCATGACATCAGTATCTAGTTTCAGCATGCTGACTTCTCAGTGGCTCAGCTAGCACAGTGCTCAAAGGAACTGGAGAAATGCATGGTTAAATTGTTTGACACAGAGTGTTGGGGTAATAAAAACATTGCCAAGAATTAGGGAAGTAACTACTGGAGCACTGCAGGGGGTGCCTGTCCTAGTCCAGTATTCTTCAATGTCTTTGTCTTAGACATATTTGTGGGAAGAGAGATCAAGCTGACATTCTTTGCAGATGACAAAAAATGGGCAAAACAATGGAGGATGCAAGAAGGATTCTAATGAAACATTTTTCAAAGAATGGGCAAATTAGTTGAAAGGTGCAAGTGGAGGTTCATTGCCAACAAACGTAAAGTATTGCACTTAGGCATTGGAGTGTGGTATATCAGTTAGAAGGATTGAAGCTGATGGCAAGAGAGCAGGAAATGGATCTAGTGGTATTAATCACATCCAGAATGGACAGCCAGGAACTGAATGAAATTCAAATGGTGGCAGCAAACAGAATACTGGGCGTGGACCCTCAGGGGGATAGATTCTAGAGTAAACAGGTTGCATTTCATTCTATAAGACCTTGGTCAGATGGTACACTGAGTGCTTCATGCAGTTCTGGAGGGCATCTAAGAAAATAGATATTAAGTTGTTGGAAAGAGTTTAGAAGAAAGCTAAGAAAACAATATGTGAGATAAAGAGGAAGCAGAGGGTGGAAAAGATAGAGCTCTTTGCAATTGAAACAAGAAGATAAAGGGGATGCTGATATTGGCAGCCAAGATCAAGATCATGCCAAGGAAATATGAAGAGGTCATTCTGAACAGGAAATACAGATGTGAGGGGGGGTACAGGAAGCAGCCTGTATGTACTACCTACTTCCTGGATCTTTAAAAGTAGTTTATCACACAGTGAGTTGCTGACTTGTGGAATTGACTGAATGTAAAAACATCAACTGAGACATTCAACAGAGCATAGGTAAAGTGGGAAAATGATAAGTGAGAAGATAACATGGAAGAGATGTACGGCACTGATGCACTTAAAAGTGTACACTAGAAAGGTTCATTGTCTCCTTCTGCCATAACTATAATATAATATAATATAATATAATATAATATAATATAAATAGAATAGAATAGAATAGAATAGAATAGAATAGAACATAATATAATGTAATGCAACAGGTAGCCATCTGATAGACACCAAATATTATTTTGTGGTAGAAAACCTTATTTTTTTTTCTTTTTGAGAAATAATGTTGGCAGTCAGCCCTAATTTTCCCAATTGGCTTCTCATATGTTGGGTAACCTACCTGAACCCAAGTCACCTGCACTATAATCTCTACATTACTTGGAATAAGTTTCCCCACAGACCTGTATGGGTAGACAAGTAAAACAATGACAAATGTGAGAAGAACTCAAGTTTATTCACATGAAATAAAATCTCATGTTTCAGATTTTATGAGATGTGAATAAACTACATGCCTACTCACATTTTGCCATTATTTTATTTTTTTATTTATTTAGTTGTATGTATGAGTTAACAACTTGCTTTTTTCTCCTTTATGTGGTATTGGGATGTTCATGTTATTTCATTATGGCTGATGTCTGCTTTAACACATTTTGCTTTAGTTCAACTTTAGTTCATGCAACATTATGCTTACCTTGAAATGCCTACTTACTGTTACTTATTTCTGCATTTTGATCAGAGCAGGATCATGGGCAAATGGAGCCCTAGGCCGGTTAATGGATTGTGCCCCCTGCCAACAGCTTCTCTAGCTCCCCAGCCATTCCAGTGTCTCGTTACTTGGTTATTTCTCCTTACCATAAACACCGTTCAAACCTGTCAGTGTGCATACTCTTTTCTTATGTCTAAAATGATTACCGATATTTGTATTTAATTTAAAACTTTTATTTCAAATTTTATAGCATGAACACCATTACACATTTGCTAAACAAAACAATATAGTCTCCCAATAAAAACAGACTTAAAATTAACAGTAAACTTCTCTGCACCTGAAACACACATTTATAGAAACAGCATTGAAACCCACATTCAAAGAAAATGCATCTGTTCTGGCCAGTGGTGGATTAAGTTTACAGTTGGGCTTTTTTCAAACCATATGCATCTTGCACACATTTAGGACCTTGTACACATGCATGTGTTCTTTAATTCATCTTGTTGAGTGAAATTGTATTCTTTGTATAATACAGCACCATGTGTCAGAGTGTGTTTTAAATTTGTAGTTTTGAACATTTTTCCAGTAAGCAATGAAACAAAATGTATGAATCAATAATGACAAAACGGTCCATTTCAGAATATTTCAACCATAAAAGGCCCCTCAAACTTCTGTCATTACAATTCACCAATGTCAGTCAATGCACACAATCTATACAAAAGTAGAAGTTATTTGAATAATGCCACATCAAAGAGATCTGTAAATAATGAAAAGGTTGCTATTGGCAAACAACTTTATATTTCAGTGTTTCATATGCTAAGTCGGCGATTGCTGCCCTTGAAAAATAAGTTACTTATGTTACATTAAAAATATAAAAACTGGTAAGTTGCTAATATTGCAACAAGGAAGGGATGGCAAACAGACAGCAGGATCATTGCTATCAGCTCCAAAGAAAGACACACTGAGGACTGCAACACCCCACCATACCCTTAAAGTACAAGATGATATCAACAATCGATATACAGGGTGTGTGAACAGAACCCACAGACTTCTGCATCAAAAGCAAGCATGCTATCTGTTGTGCTACTAACATAGCACTCAATGCTATTAGCACAAACAGTAATGACAATTTACTAAACAAAACAGTTGCACATTAAAAACAGACTTGAAGCTCACAATTCCTTATAAATGTACTAAAGCTCACAATTCCTTGAAAATGCACTAAAACTAATAGTCTAATATTTGCTGTAGAGGATTCAGCCTCTTGTCTCCTGTACCTAAAGTACAGGATTTGAGCCTGGTTAAATTAACTAATCTCTCAGCCCTAACTAGGGATTACACACATACACATACACCAGTTCTTCACTGCCTTGTCTGTAAACATACACAGTTCTCCACTAGCCTCCAGAAAATCCAAGCTGTTTTCAAAAATCCATTCCATTCAGATATGAATGCGAAATTAAATTGCTCGCTCAGCTCCATTCAGATATGCTTTGTACAAAGATGCATGCACAGAAGCTACTAAGGGCCATACCTCTCAACTTCTTGGAGCAAGAAATCTGGACAAAGCCATAAATAATAGGCTGATGACTTTTTCTGTGCTCAGTAGATTGATTTCCAATGGGGGACAAAGGCCCAAAAATAGGGACGCTTTTTAAATATTGCTCTTACAAACTTAGACAGTTGATAGAATAACAGGTTTTGCATTAGCATGAATTTTCTGAAGGGTATGAAGTCTAAAACTCAAATATTTGTCATTATTTTTTTCAACCCTCAATGATTTGCCAGTGATTTGTCAGAAAAACACAGTTTTATGAGAAACAGACCAAAAATATCCAGAAAAAATCTGGACATTCTGTGAAAATCTGTATAGCTGAGAGGTATGCTAAGGACACACTCTGTGTGCATAATTTAAAAAGAAATGCAATGCAGGCAGAGTGTGTTCTTAGGGAAGAAATGTAAGTTTTCTGGTCAGTGGGCCCCCACCCCTGGCTAGTGGGTCCCCCCAAGCCAGTGGGCCCTAGACGACTGACTGCCTTGGTCACCTAGTGCTGGTTACGGCTCTGGTTATGATTAATGTTTTGCAACCATCCTTCCCCTTATATTTCTGCAATGAGTTTATTAGCTTTGACCCGCAAACTAGATATTTTGTCTCTGAGCACTTTCAGAATGTACTGTTTGCTTCAAGTTTAGTACTGTCACCAGCACAACTGAAAACAGATAGTTTAGTTACAAGAATTTGTGCTTCATTATTAATCTCTGCAAATCCATAAAAAAATTGCACCATACTCACATAAATTACTTAAATCACAATGCTGAGGAGCAAATACTAGACACCCCACATTGAAAAAATATGTATTCATATGTAACACACTGAGGATAGCATAAAAGCATTTCATGCTGTGTAAAACAAACTTCTCTTGTTACTTATGTGCTTTCCATGTAAGCAGAATCTAATCTCAAATATCTCCTCAGTTTCTAGGACTTCAGAGCTAGCACATTTGCTAACAACTAAGCTGCCTCTTTAAATGCAATAAAACTTTTTAAGGCTGTCATTTTATGTCCAAATTCTTTCTAGCAAGCTCTGTAGACAGTTTAACACACTGTCTCTGGTTATAACCATGCTAGTGAACCTGTTTTACCTGTATTTTTCTGTTAGACAGCACACACTGGATTTGTGAAACCTGTACTCATCAGTTTCTATTTCCTTGCCTTAGTATTTTGCTAGTGCTGATCCTGGGTTTCACTTGCAGCCTGCAGTGAAATCTGCTGTTTGGTCTTCAGGTGCTCTGTTAGCATTTAACTTCATTGCATTTGCCTGGATGATGTAAGGCAGTGTTGGCATTATCCACTGCTCGGACTCTGAAGTTAAGTGATAGATATCTGATCTATGTCTTACCAGATTAATTTCTCTATGACCCCTTTTGACCTAATAAAGTACTAAGGATAGTTTCCATTCAGAAGGCAAACAGTGATTCTTCTTTTTATTTGACTTGCTACAGGGGAATTGTCTGCCACTGTGGAAACCTCATGCTGATTGACCAGGACATTAAGTAGATTGGATTACATTGTTTACATTAATTGAAATACCTGTAAACTGTGTTCTCTATTATCTGTTAACTGTGTCTTACGATGTACATTTTATGCATTTGCATTTCTTGACTGGATGAATTTTATACATGTATTTTACCTTTAACATAATGTAACCTGTATTGTATTGTATTGCTTATGGAGCTTTTCTCCTCGGGCCTCCACTGAAAATGGGAACTTTATGGCCCAGTGGACTTCCCCAGTAATCAAACTGAAAATAAATAAATAAATAAAATAATTCTATTGGCTATGTATTGGGACAGTGTAGAAATTTTAACAGTATATTATTTCATAGTTTTTAATGTAATAGTGCTTGAGCCCAGGCATCTTAATATATGTGAATATGAGCATACTTAGAGATGTGTAAAATGCAGCATAAACTTGCATCATGAGTCATCTGATCTAGGTCCCCTATCCATTACCTTGTCTCATTCAAACCCACTGCAGGGGCCCCTTTATACAGTGGTGCAACCCTGAGAAACAGACTGCATAGCAGATCACATTCCTCAACATTGACAGTGGAAAATGGGCAATAGGACTTCTCTCTGTAAACAATAGCTAGTTCATTTCTAGTTATCATATCTGTATTTAATTATTTCTAGCAAAACTCTGGAGGTGGTTTATGTAACCATGTGTGTCTATTCATGCAACTACATGACTACACATGTACTTATGCAGACTACACCTGTGAAGTTGAATGTGAGATCTATTTGTTACAGATCCTTCTGTTCTTCCATCATGGCCTTGTTACCATTTGTTATGTGCAGAGAATACAGTTGAAAATCAGCTACAGACTGCTTAATAATTTATGCAACGACATGTGCTTACAAGGATCACCATCTTATTTATTTATTTATTTATTTAATTATTTATTTATTTATTTATTTATTTGTGTGTTTGCATTTGTTTACATGGAAAGTCCAACCTTTTCATTTGAGAACTGGGGAGAAGAGTGCTATAATATAAATAACACAGCGATACAATCAATATAGTAGCACACAGCATTACTACAGTTGTGGAGAGGATAAAAAAATGTGGCTCAATACAAGTGGTTACAATTTGAGTGCACAACTTGTATACAGGGAAGGATTCATAAAGAGCTACACAAAGTATAGCTGTAGTGTTGGCAGGATGATAGCACACTATTTGGTATTCATTAACAAATGCTGCTGTGCAGAGCTGCCAAAAAATGGGAAATGCAGAATGTGTTAATAAAAGCATAAACAAAGTACATGCTGATTAACCAATCTGATATGGTGGAGCTATTCAGAAAGCTGTAAAACAATTGCATGCACTCAGTGTAGGCTTTTGCCATGTACACCAAAACCTTTTGAATACAGGCATGATTACACTTAGGGGTTGCTGCTGCTGTTATCACACTGTATATGCAACAGGCCTTAAATCAGGGTGCTGCTGCTTCTGCTGCTACCAGACCTCAGGCAAGGAGAAGAAGGGTGCTTAGTCTCTGCATGACTTATTATGCACTGCATGACACACACATTTTGAGAGATACAGTGAGTACAGGGAAACACTGGAGGAAATATGCAACTTCTGTTGCCCCCCCCCAACCACAGTTCAGAGGGAAATCATGGAGAACCCGTTCCATTGGAAACAAAGGTATGTTTAGCATTATGTATACTAGCTACTAGTGCTATCCAGAGACCAACAGGGAATACTAGAGGTGTCACAGGCATCAGCCTTTACAATATTACACCAGTTTTTAAATGCAATGCTACTACATGCAAGGTAGCATATCTGTTTCTCAAGAACACCACTGGATAAAGCAAGACCCATGCAGAAATTTAGTGCAATAGCACATTTCCCTGAAGTTTTGGGGGTCATAGATTACACACACGCATAAAAGTAAAAAGCCCCACCAAGAGAACAGATAATGAGGCACATCAACAGGAAAGGCTTACATTTCATTAACTGTCAGATTGTCTGTAATACCCAAGGGATCATCTACAATGTCTGCGCAGGTAACCCAAGCAGTTTCTACAATTCACACATATAGCAAACTTGTGAGCTGTACACCAAGTTCAATATGGATGACATTCCTCAAGGGTATCTAGTGGGAGATGCAAGTTATGCATTGGAGCCTTGCCTCATGACACCCATGAGAAACCCACACAACCACACTGAGCTAAGATACAATGAAGCCCACACTTAATCTAGGAATATCATAGAACATATGCTTGGTTTACATAAATCAAGGTTCCAGTGTCTAGACACATCAGGAGATGCACTGCAGTATGACCTTGGCACACCTGTGCTGAAATAGTTACAGTCTGTATCATGTTACACAATATCATTTTCAGGAAACAACTTCAGCAAGGACAGCAAAGGGCAGGACCATAGTTTCCAGGACCACAGGCAGGGCCAGCAGCAGCATCAGGTATAGATGAGGAGTCTGAGGGAGAGCTGCCAGCTGCAGAGGGTGCTGGCAGACTGAGGGGTGCACAGTATGCCCTGGCTTTTGCTAAGAGACAAAGGACAGCACACACACAATTATTACCTAGCTCAAAGCCTAAGATCACATACATATACACATAGGAAAACTGATGCATGTCAGACACCACAGCCCTTACTTAACTATATAATGGTTTTGTTCTGATAGCATAAGATAGGGACAATCTCCAAGGACACAATTGTTACCTGCAGTAATGACAAGGTAGGTGTGGAACCTGCAAAGAAGAAAAAGTTATATAACTAATTACTCTCATAAGGAAATAGGTATATGCCACTAAGCAAAGCCTTTTGTCTGACGTATACAGTTATGCCAGTAATGTCTCCTCTGTAAGATGTTTGCAACATAACAGATACATGTTAGAAGCAATAGTTTGCATCAAGCATTTGAACAGGCCACTGTCCATAATACATGGAACAGGTCAATTATACCCTCATTTGTGTGGCTATACAAAGAAGCAAGACTGAAGTACTTAATTCTTCCAATGCTGTAATGATGATATTAACTGAAATACAATGCGGTACAACAACATAGCAGTAAGGCAGTCACAAATTAGTAGGAACAAGAAACCAACAACTTTAGCTCCACAATACATATTGATAAATCCAATCTTGTGAAAAACAAGCATTAGCTATTCACTGTGTGCATCAGGCTTATATACAACTGTAAGTCAGAAAGGTATGTGCAAAGAGCAGGACACAGTCATCATTATTTACAGGGGAACTGGGGCGGAGGCAAGGCTAACACCAAAGTAGCGAGTATGTAAAAGTAAGAAATGTGTCTCTTAGAGTATACAGTGTTCTGGGACAGTAACAGCAGATGTGTAGCACTCAGCAGTACTGTTTAGAAAGTCTGCATGTGTATAAAATGGTATGGGAAAATTATTTTTTTTTTTTGTGTGTGTGTGTGTGTGTGTGTGTGTGTGTGTGTGTGTGTGTGTGTATGTCTGCATGAACACAATCAAGTGCTGTCAATCAAATAATCAAACACTACATCATGGCATCTTGAACAGGTGTGAGCCACACATGGCAGACTATTTAGTTCAGCGTTGTCACCCCCAACCATGAGTTGAGAACCACCTCTGCCATGAGTTGCAATGGTACTTCCATGGCCCTGGCAGAAGTAAGGGTGCTACCGGAATGTAATCGATGTCTACTGGATGAGCTTTCATCAGAACTATGTCCAGAATCACAGCCCCATGGTCTGCCACATTGGGGTGTGGATACTGCAATCACTGATGGAGCAGTGGCTGTAGTGTCACTGCAGAAGCAGGATCTTGCATGGCCATGTGTACTAACACCAGAAGATGGTGGAGATCTATGGCCACTTGAATGCACACCCAGGGAGTCACTCATGTAAGAATGCACAGCATTCAGTAGTCGCACTATCTCTTCTGAGGTCCTGGTGGAGCATGCCTGTTCCTTCACTATGGTCCTACACATATTCCTGGTGTCACCTAATGACACAACAGCCTCAGGAGGAGAGTGGAAAGCAGGCATCCTATGAGCACTCCTATGAACCATCCTGTTTGGCAACATACCTTCATGTTGGCTACCAGGCCAAGCAACTGGCTCTGCAACAGAAGAAACCACATCTAGCATGATGAATTGTGTCAACCTCACCTCCTCATCTTGTCCTATATTAGAGGTTTTTGTGTCCTAGTTATGTGTAAGCATACTAACAGTACCCAAAACATGGTAGAGGATGTGTCAGATTGACCTTCTGCACCCCGAAGACTATGCCTCTTTATTAACATCATCATCATCGGAGGCTACTGATACTCCAACATCAGGTGGTAGGAGTTCTACAGAGCCACTTTAAGGATCACCTATGGTAAACAGCAATAAAAGTAACAAACAGAAATACAAAAAATAAAATTGATTACATATTTTCCTTATAATAAAGATATGTTAAACTTCATAAATGCTAAAAGTACAAAAACGTTTCCATCATATAAACCTGAATCTACCGTATATACAATATTAACAATAAACAAATGCATACTTACAATGTGCAGGTGGGCTGGCAGCCTGCAAGCCAGAAGTGCCTGTATGACACACAGTGCAAATGTTACTAAAAATGTGAAAACAACAGAACCCTTCACAAATGCAGATTAAAAAGGTTCTCATAAAAAAGTTAGTGAATAGCTGGCTGCCCCCCCCCCCCCAACCCAAGGCAAACTCCACTCTTTCTGTATCACAGTAACATGACTCACACAGTTATCTCTCTCTCTCTCTCTATATATATATATATATATATATATATATATATATATATATATATATATATACACATATATATATATATGTATACATATATAAATATACCAGACATCTGAGATATATACATAGAAAGATATAGCAATGACACTTTTGCTTCTTACAATCGGGGACTATTGCTGATATCTGTACCAATATCAGGGATTCTGGTGGAACGCTCTAATGAGCTGTCTTGATCTCTGATAGTGCACAGAAACTCCTCTGTTTCAGTTAGTGGTGTTTAGTAGCAGAACCACCCCTAATAGCCATCTGTTCCTGGGTAATTGCAGTGGCCCTACAGTGGGCAGAGGTTATCATGTCAGTTGTAAGGTGTCTTATTTGGGAGTAGAATCTCCCATAGCCTCCATTTCCATTAAGGTCATCAACACCTTCTGCCATATCCTGTCTTGGGTAGACTGGTCATCTCATTATCTCCTTAACAGTAAAGCTCCATGGCAATGTAAGTCCTTGATAATTACCTCATTTTCTGCATTACTATATGGTGGCTTATGAGGTACAGATGTCTTCTTGGATGCCATTTCCCTATATGGGAAGAAACAGAAAGCAGACACACATAATTACATGTATAATGAACATACAGGATGGCTGTGAGCTCAGTTTTGTGTGACTGTATGCAACCTACATGCAAACAATTTCTATGTGTTAACTGTTTACCTATGACTACACAAAAGGTAGACCCCTACCAAGCCCCTGAGTCACACCAATCCTCCTAATCAACACATATCTGCTAACCAAGCCCCCTAATCAACCCCAATTCTTCCCAACAACCTCACCTAATCCCTCCGCCATGGCCCCCAATCCTCCTCACCTTCACAACAAAAAAGAAGTATATTTAAAACTCACTTATCAGCATAGATCTTATAACACTTCTGTAATGGATTAACACAGGTGTAAAATTTGTAATGCATTGCTGCATTAACAATATAAGTGCAGCATTAGAAAAGTACCACAGAACAGTTACAGCTGCCATATTCACCACTGTGGAGTTTAGTCTGGTAGAAATACAATAACAACACTTTTTTCCCCCCTGGTAACATAAATAAAATGTCACACCTTAATTACATACTTACAGTACAATAATCTGCAATGAGTATGAAAACATGACATACAGAATAAAATAATAATAATAAATTAGTCATGTAGCATTTTGTAGCATCATTTTGGAAATGCAGACATGGCTATGGCAAAAGGAAGGGAGAAAAGTAAATAAATCTAAAATTATACAAATGCTTTTCAGTGGTCAATGCACTTCACCTTTTAATGTTAAACTAAAGGCATCAGTTAAGAAATAGCAATATATCCTGAGAATCCAGCACTGTCGAAAATAGATAAATCTTACAAAGTCTTATTTTGCTAGTAGTATTGAGCTCTGTGTTTCAAAACACTCACCTCATTACAAGGACATTAACTACACCATTACCTTTATATATAGTGCAGAATCAGCCCTGTGAGCACTTTGATTATGCAAATGAGGTGTCCAATCATTATCATTCTTGAATACCAAAAGCTGCACTAAGTGTAAGGAATGTAAGCATAGTGTAAGGACCTAATTGATTATGTGCACACACTCTAGCAATGTAAGGACCAGCATTGAGATGTGTTCTCTGTTAATGGCTTGCAGGTATCTTTGATTACCCTGACTGTAGTAGCAATCAGTTTTCACATTCACCACTCTTTGAAATACACCTATTAAAGGACAACTATCAAAACTTGTTTGTGTTGCACTTTCAGTATAACTTGATGCAATGTCACATTATCATTACATCTAAACTCTTTATAACCTTGTTAGTATATGTCTTTGTCTGTGACAACTCTAGGAAGAAGAGTGAAAGATTGCTTTCATACCCTTGTTTGAAGGTTTAAATCTGTACCACTCTCTGTTGCAACATAATACATTTGGTCAAACATGTACGCAGAGATTCAATAAACTCCATGTAGTCTTTGTGTAAAACCTACACAGAGTTTACATGAGTATGCAGTGATGTGCGGCGAGCAGCAGTGCTCATTGCATATTCATGCCGTGTACAGCTTTTAAACATAAATAAGCTAGATTTCATTGCTGGCAACAGTGTTGCAGGTCAGGAAATAATGTAAGTGAACTCGTATAGCAATCCTGTTTAAGTCATAGCACCGAAGATCTGAGGTTTTGTGCAGAATGTCAGAATGATCACAAGGGCTTAACATAGCTCTCAATCTCTTAGTGAAAGACATCTGGAGAAAGTCCAACATAATGGCGGTGGGGGGGGGGTGGAACAATGACCCAGAAATAGGGACATATTTGACATATTTGCTCTTTAGAAATCTGCTAGAATAACAAGGGGTTTATGTGAAGACATATTTTGTGAAGGACTTGAAGTCTGAAACTCAAATGTATATAATTATTGACACATCAGTCCTGAGATCATCCCAGTGATATGGCAGAAAACCACAACTTTAATAAGGATCACACCAAAAGATGTATAAGCAAGAACAGGACATTCTGTGAAAATCTAGATAGTTGACAGGTATGATAGTTAAGTATATTGTCCAGACACAGTACAGAAAAGTGTATATAGTGCAGAGTATTGTGAAAACATAGTTCTGGAATTCTGTACTGAAGTTGTATAAATGATCTGTAAAGGTACATGGACTGCCATGTAAAATAAACACTCAAGGGAAGTGTGTGCATTGAATAGGGACACACAGATGAATTGTAGGAATGAACACTGGGATAAAAGGACAGTTGAAACAACCTAATGTACAGAAGATGAGGGTATATCAATGGAAGACAGTTGTAGCAGCAACACCAATCACATATTAACATGGTACAGTAGGGATTGTACAGTGAAAATGTGTATTATGTGACTGTCACACAAGGTGACATAATGGTGAAGATGTCTGTGTGAGATAAGCATCCTTACATGAATAACGCATAGGACATCTATCAGGGATGTTACATACAACTGGAGTGGTGTGCATATTGTGAAGCTGTGCAAACTGATTTGCCTGAATATGAGTGTAATCTCAGCAGAGGTCTACATCAAGTGGGACACAGGTAAAGGCTCATGGACAACATTAAAAGAAGCAAGCACAGTTATGGACAATATTAGAATAATACCACCAGTAATCCCATGTCTCTGGCATAAGATATGTAATTTAAAGTGATCAGAGATAATTCTACACAGACACACTTGTACAACAATTATGACATGTCCACACTCTATGAGGGTAATCATGCACACAGTTCTGGCACTGTAACATCTGCTGGAGGTGTTAGGAGGGACACTGCTATACCTGTATGCAACATTATGATCAATGCAGGCTAGAAAACTGCTGTGTATATATATATATATATATATATATATATATATATATATATATATATATATATATATATATATATATATATATATATATATATGTCACAATCCACACTGTTATGAATGTTACCCATGCCATTAATGTTGTCAAACAGCTATGCATGTACTGCGTGCATTACTGTAACAGGTAGCACATGTACATCTATTGTAACAACTTGACGGGGGTTCTGCACCATTGTACAAAATGTTTATGCCACAAAAACATACCTAGGTATGGATAATAAGATGTGTGACAGATCATTATGACAAAGGTGGTACACTTCAGTTACACATCACTGGAAGATCTGTAGGGAGGTACATGAAGAAGGGTACATTGTACTCAGTTACAGGTGTGATGAAGCCTGTGAACTATGTAGGTATTATGGCCTCTGATGTGAATGTCTTTCAAATACTCAATAGTTGTGGCACATATAAGGGAGTAGTCAGAACTGTGACCACATGCTGGTGGACATTCCACTTATTATCTACCTCTGGACACAGGTTACATACTTATTTATCTGATTATAGGGTGTGGTGTCTACATTATATTTGGGTTGCATGTTTGTTTTCCTGAAAGAACCCTCCCCCCATGTTTTCATGTCATTGCAGGTGGTGTCATGGCTGTGGCAGCACTCTTTGGTATGTGTTGATTCTGTCTGTATTATACTAACATCACAGATGTAGTCAGTGACTGCCCACAATCTGTAATCCTTCAGACAGCAGTTTGGACATGGGATGTGTATGTCATCTGTGATGTCTGTCACTTAAATAATGGACAGAAAATGACCTAGCAGACAGCCCTGATGCATGAACCTGAACACTGGACCTGAGATATAGGTCACTCCACACGTCAACAAATTTAGATCCCATGTATGTGATATAATGGTCTACCTACTTGGTGATATAGGTGTATATGTCCACAGTGTTGAGTGAATACCGCAGTATGGATTTGTCTCAAATGCCTTGCGTTTGTCAAGTTCAAAAGGATGATAGTGTTGTTGTCATGTATGCCTTCAATGATCTTTTTGAGGACATCTAACAGATGTAGCAGACATGATGTAGCATTATCAACTTACACAGGTCTGTTGCACACAGCCAGGATACCAATAGTGTCCATTTAGAAAATGTCCATCATGACATGTTGGTCTACCTCACAGATGGGAAGAGTCACAATGTGTCTAAACATGTATGCATTGGGTGTTGTCCTCCTCAACTCAAATGGATGCATGTTGATGCACACCCTTCTACAGGAACATAGTCTTTGTGGAGGGTGGGTTGAAGTGTGTATTCAACCGTGTTAGGAAGGTGTATGTGACAAGTCACATGATAGGCAATTTGTGATGTTGTAACAGCCCATTGATTCTGTGTGATAGGCCTGGATGAAGATAAGACTGGCCTAGAGTTTGAACACTATCCATTATGGAGAGAAGCTGTTCAGAGGCCTACATGAAATGGATGAGTAGGCATGTGCAAGTATCAAAGTACTGTCAGTCCATGGGATTGGATTTGTAACTGTAGGATACACACCTCTCCTCTTCTGGCTAGACATATACATGAATCAAACACAGGTGATACTGTATCAGAATATAAAACTCTATAGAGAACAAACACTTGACACACCAAATACTTTAATGCAAAGCTTCCGGGTCTATACCCTTCATCAGTACATAATAAAATCATTCTTTTCAAACTTTAAATAGGAGAAATAATTAATCACATGATACAGCCAGCCTAATTACCTATATATCAATTAAAATTTAAAAGAACAGATAAAATGCAGTATAAAACTTCCATACATTTAACCTAAATTCCAACTATACTCAAAATTACAAGTAGCATTGATAGAGGCATAAAATATAGTACATTTAATCATAAAATAAAATTAATAATACATACTACACATATATAAATATAAATAAAATGCTTCCATAATTAATAAAATCAAATGCTCTCTCTCTGTCTTTTCAACAATACTGGCTTAAGACTAACAGCATTATTGAGACCAGGTTTTACATCTGCTTGTAATCTAACAATCCACTCATACTCTTTCAACTCCAGTGCATTATTCTGATTCACAGCCTGTACATCGTTCTATGTAGGTAAAACCACCAGAAAGTTAAAGGAGAGGATCATAGAACATAAATCAGAGATAAGAAGAAAAATATTAACAAATGCTTTGAGCAAACATATTGTGGAAGAAGGTGAGAGGCATAAATTTAAGTTTAGGGTTATGTGCACTATTGAGATGGGAGTAAGGAGGGGAGACATGAATAATACACTGGAGTTGAAAGAGTATGAGTGGATTGTTAGATTACAAGCAGATGTAAAACCTGGTCTCAGTAATGCTGTTAGTCTTAAGCCAGTATTGTTGAAAAGACAGAGAGAGAGCATTTGATTTTATTAATTATGGAAGCATGTTATTTATATTTATATATGTGTAGTATGTATTATTAATTTTATTTTATGATTAAATGTACTATATTATATGCATCTATCAATGCTGCTTGTAATTTTGAGTATAGTTGAAATTTAGGTTAAATGTATGGAAGTTTTATACTGCATTTTATTATCTATTCTTTTAAATTTTAATTGATAGATAGGTAATTAGGCTGGCTGTATCATGTGATTAATTATTTCTCCTATTTAAAGTTTGAAAATAATGATTTTATTATGTACTGATGAAGGGTGTAGACCAGAAAGCTTTGCATTAAAGTATTTGGTGTGTCAAGTGTTTGTTCTCTATAGACATACACATGCACACACATACACTTGACTGCAGTGAGAACAAAAGCCCTACCTATCTAAGTACACAGAGTATAGAACTCAGTACTTTATGCACATGCCACAGCATAAGTCTGTCTTTTATAAGACTGCAGGTCAACTTATAGTGGATGACAGCAGCAGGGTATTTTGGAGAGAAGATGTTGGGAGACCTGCATGAAATGGATGTGTAGGCATGTGCAAGTATTAAAATACTGACAATCCATGGGATTGGAGCAGTAACTGTAAGATTTACAATTCTGCTCTTCGGTCTAGATACACACACACACACACACACACACACACACACACACACACACACACACACACACACACACACACACATGCACACACACACAGGTGACTGCAGTGAGAACAAAACCCCTGCCTATTTAAGTACACAGACTACAGAACTCGTTACCTTATGCAAGAACCATGGTACAAATTTGACTGTTACAAGATTGAAGGTCAGCTTATAGTGGATGACATCAACAGGCCATGTTGGAGAGAGATGTTGGGAGGTTCATAGGGCATTTACAAGCCTAGCCATGTAAAAACACAAGAACCCTTCTTGAGCATAGTTAGATGGTCATTGTTGGCAGAGTGATTTTGTGCTCAACACTGATTGCCCCTGTCCATGAGGGACATAGCTATCACATCAGGGATGAATTTACAATCACCCATCCAGTTATCATGGTTGTTCTTGAATAGGATCATTGAGGAGCACTGCTTCACATGCAGTGGGAGCCTATTACAGAGGATTGGCAATCACTGTGAGATATCTGTCACCCCAGCATGTTCTGTTTATGAAGCAGGCTCAGCTGAGATCCCTGGAGCAAGTTATTCTTGTCCCATTTAATCTGAAGATGTCCAGAATTTCCAGTAAGGCAGGGTCTGAGACTGCTCTGTAGGTCAGGCATAGGTCACCTCTCAGTAGCCTGCATGATACTGAGTACAGTGATAGGACCTTCAGTCTTTCCATGTATGTCATGTTTTGGAGACCCAGATTTTCCCAGTCACAAAAATCTGTGTTTTCTCCAGTTACTGCAGGTGTCTGGTGAGGTACTGACAGAAGGGAGCATTGTACTCAATTAGTGGTCTGATAAGGGTAGAGTACAGCAGAGCTATAACCTCCCTGGTCTTGGACATGATGGCCTTATTTATGAAGTGCTCAATGTAGAATGTGTGTCTCACCACTATAGACACATAGTGATTAAAGTGTGCCTTGCTATCAACATGTGTTCCCAAGTTTTGCAGCACTGTGTTTGAGCTTATAGGGATGCTATGCATATCATAATTAGCAGGGGTACTTCATTTCCAAAGGGAACAGTGAGGTATTTTTTGCTTTAAGGTCCAGTCTGTGAGGTTTGCACCAATAATTTTTCTGTGTCAGCCCTTTCTGCAATATGTTAACATTGTTGGGGGAGTCTATATGATTGTAGCCAGTTGACAGCCATCTGAAAACCTGGTAAGCCACAGGCCATCTACCTTTGCCTGGACCTCAGAGAAATAGTTTCCAAACAGTTGAGGGCCCAGCACAGATACTTGTGGTATACCAGTGGTAAGTGGTCTAGTGATGGAGGTGCATCCCCCAACTTTGACTGTATGCACTCTGTAGGTAATACCTAGACAGGAGAGCTTCTCTATGATACTTGAATGGGGAATAGAGTCAAAGGTCTTGAATAAATCAACATAGGTGGTATGTCCTGTTATTCCTCATCCAGGTCTTTGGGGTCATTATCAAAGAAGTCCACTAGGTTTAATAAACAAGATCTACCCTTGACAAAACCAAAATGGGTCAGGTCTAATGTGTTGAAGGTCACCTATGTCACTGTGGATAAGGTCCATGATGATTCCTTCCATATCCTTGCAGTTAAGGCTGTTTAGATTTATGAGTCAATCGTTTTAGTTCTGCATGTTAACAAAATGATGTGCATTGCATATTACACAACATATTAATTTACATAGTGTAGTTGATATATGTGTGAAAAAAGTACTGAGACACCAGGATTGCAGTTCTTGGGGATTGGCAACACATGGCTGTATTGTAAATATGTGAGATGCTGTTAGATAGGGCCTTCAGTTTGTTATGTATCCACATGTAATTTCATGTCATAAACAGGAGAGGACAGTAAACAGTACTAATACATAATATTTTGTTTTCATAGTGCAGCTAGCAGCAAGTTTGTGAGAGAGTTAACAAAGTGTTTGCCCATTTGAGATACACATTTCCATTACTTTCTCTGTTTGTGCATAGTTAAGCAGTGTACAAACTCAAGCCACATTGTCAAAAGACTGAGAGTTACTATTTATTCCATGAAACACACCTGCTGCTTAACTGGCTCTGGCAGCAGGTGTAAATGCTTTGCAAATTTCTTTTTGAGCCCAAATAAAATTGGGTTCAAATCTGGGTGTATCTACGACTTTTAAATGAATAGTGATAATGGAATGACAATAATTGTTTAGAGTACCTGTGCTACTGTGTGTTGGTATAGTGCTGCAAGGTTAAGCAGATTTGCATGGATGTATCTACAGACTGAACTGTCACTCACTGTCACTTGGAATGTAGGCAAACACGGATGCCAAAAAGTGAAGGGATCCATTGCTTTTTCCACTACTTGTGTGTTGTGTGTTTCTATATTTGACCAGATTATAGGTTTTAAAATGGAGAAGATAGGAAATTGGTGAAATGGGGAGCAAGCAGGGGGAAGAACAAAGGGAAAGCAATACAGGAATGTACAGGAGGGAGATAGGAAATAACTGTAGCTATCCATTGCTTCAACAGTAAAAACTGAACATATGTGCAGATTATTAGCTGAATTTGGACTGTCACCTCCAGAGAGAGGAGTAACAAGAACAAAATCATGTTGTATAGCCAATTAGACCAAATCAAGTGTGTCAAGAAGACATGTGCAAAATGAAGAGCTATGTATGGGGCGATTTGTTTTGTGGGACAGGTGCCCATTTTTTTTTTTATTTCTGTAAGACAGGACTGCTGGGTAAGAGATGTAGGTATGTCTGGGTCAAGTAAGTTGGGTAGGTGAGGAAGCAAATTCAAACAAACAAGACAAACAAGTCAAGAGACAGGGACAGTGTGGGACACAAAAGGTTGGGGGACACCATGATTGGGGTGAGGAAGAGGACAACACAGGCTCATGACCGTCAAACTTGGAGACAGTCAGAATCGAGTCCTCACCTACTGGACTGTCATCATTGTCCCCTTACTCCACTGAGCCAGAAAAAAAGAGATAAGATTAGTGCCATCATATGTGACATGCAATACATCAACACAATTATACAACTCTTTTATCTGAAGTATTACATTTAAGTATACATCCTAAAAACTACAAACTGTGACTACAGATTGCTGAAATGTGCAGACATTACACATATGCTTGTTCCAATTATACAGATTATTGTTTACAGCAGGGCATTTGTGCCACTGGTATAGCCTTTTTAATTTAATGTAAGTATCATTAAAGAAATAACAGCATTGTATAGTTGTTTATCATGGTATTTGAACACACAACGTCTAACTACAGTATAATATTTTACTCCTAGAACTGGTTTGTGGTACAGGCTAATGCATGCATACTTGCTTTTATAGTTGGGATATGAATGCTCAATTTGATACAACTGTATAAAACAGGCAAAAAACTATTTTTAACTTTTAAAGCTACAATAATAATTCTCTTCTGCTGCATGCATACCACTTGCTTCCCTCAGTCTCTCCAATCACTCAACATGAGCCTGCCTATTGAACTCATGCTTGGTGGCAACTAGGGAAAGAACAGAAAAGTACAGAAGAGCATTATGTATACCAGTCTTGCCTATATTTATCTTTCTAAGTCTTACAAGTACTCTCTTATTGTCATACTTACACAACTGTGGGATGTCTGCAGTCTCAAACTCATTCAACCAATGGTTAAGGGTATCCATTTTTCACCTGTAGGTCATTAAAATGATACTTACACTGCTGTCCAGTGCTTTGGATGTCAGTGGCACTGGATACAGCCTGTGCCATACTATTCCATGCCTCAGACTTGTCCTGTGAGCCAGAATAGTCACCCTGCAAATGCCTTTGGCTGTGACACTTTACCAGGAGTCCAATAAATATCCTGGACTCCTGGACAGTGCTTTGGATGTCAGTGGCACTGGATACAGCCTGTGCCATACTATTACATGCCTCAGACTTGTCCTGTGAGCCAAAATAGTCACCCTGCAGAAGCCTTTGGCTGTGACACTTTACCAGGAGTCCAATAAATAGCCTGGACTCCTGGACAGTGCTTTGGATGTCAGTGGCACTGGACACAGCCTGTGCCACACTATTCCATGCCTCAGACTTGTCCTGTGAGCTAGAATAGTCACCCTGCAGAAGCCGTTGCTTGTGATACTTTACTAGGAGTCCAATAAATATCCTGGACAGTCCACCTCTGTGCCCTAAACTTGGTACCTCCCTCTCTAATGCCAGACATGTCTACCAGTTGAACTAGAGCAATGGAAACAGATGTATCCCACCAATTCCAGTTATCGTGTCTACTGGTAGTGAGTAAACCTGAGCAATGATGGCAACTGCATCTTTGTGATGTTAACTGGAGAGCAAAAATGCCAAGCAGGGAAGAAAACATTTTTTTGAAACTGGAAGGTTAATCTGACACTGGCCTTAGTTTGAGGAGTGTCTACTGATGTAGCCTGGAAATATATATTGGAAATTGGAGGGTAACTGATAGGTGAGTTAAGTTTGCAGACATGCACGGGGGCATAAATGTAATGAACTGAGACATTTTTTTTGCCTTTATACACTGAGGAAAATTGACTTTTACACTGTGGGATTCACAGCTAGGCATACGGAACAAAACATTTTCTTCCACAATGTTTATTTTCCATCTTTGCCAAAGAAGAAGTGCTGTTCAGCCATGTTCAGGAATTATACTTATATACAGGTGACATTTTGAGCTGTTACACATGTATGTGTGTGACCTGACAAGATTATTGAATACAGATCCAGTTGTGTATGTATCTTATGTAATTGTGAAGTCCATGCAAGTCCAGATAGCAGAATTATACTTACAGAAATATAGTAGACAGTATATCTTCATTCATACATCTGAAAACACAATAATGATGTCTTATTTCTCATACATATAATTCATATCAGCTCCACTATCTAAAGTGTTATAAGTAAGAGTGAATATATTGTGAAGTGGAACAATAGTACAAGTGTATGGAATATCCTATATTAGAAGCCAGGACTATGTGAATGGCATTCTTACACTTACACCTGTTGCTGAAAAATCTTGAAATAACACTTGTATGTTTTTCAGTTCATTGCTATACACTGCATTGCTACAAGAGGAAAAACAGGTTGCACATGATGTACCAGGACCATTTGTTTTTTAGCCCTGTACATACACCTGCTGCCACAGGACTAGGTACATAACATTCCCACATTTCCTAATCATTTTAAGGTCTCTGTGTTAATCACCATGCAATGCCACTTACAGTGTTTTCACGGTGCCCAACAGGATTAATTGAATGTATCAAATTTCAATTATTGGCTTTCTGAGTCCTGTCTGCAGGTGTTGGGAACCTTGATAGCCACCACGCAATGTTGTGCAATGCTGCTAAGTGAAGTTGTGGGTTGGAAAATAAAATTGCAGCAATGTATTGTTTTTTATTTGTGCCCTTTTACAGACATCCTGTTTGCAGGTGCTCTGTCTGCTTCTTGGGTGGGCTAGTGGTCCAGTTAGTGCATTGTTGTGCTTCATGCAAACAAGATAAGCACAGCCAAATCAGACATTCATTATTCTCCAGTTTCCATATTTGTGCTAGCCGAGCATTGTGCAAACATTGCCCCCCCCTCAAAAAAATATATAAATAAAAGGAAGAGGGCTGTAGAGAGCACCCCTGCCTTACCAGGCTATACCTCATTCCACACATTCTGACCCCAAAATAAGGTTGGGAAGACTAAGGGTGGTGGAGTCTCTATCTTCTTTAAGGACAGGCACACCTTCAGACTGGTTTGACAGCACAAAGCAGTGGAACTACTCTAGGTGAAACTGACAGTTGGCAAGACACCCATCCAAGTTACAGCCAGCTATAGACCCTCTCCATGACTCAGGACACCCATTCCTCTTACCTGGATCTATTTGACTCCATCAAGGTACCCCTAACACCCTGATCCTTGGTGACTTCAACTACCCCACCATAGACTGGATGAACTATTCCTGCACTAATGCACTCACTCAACAATTCCTAGACTTCATCAATTCTAATGCACTAGTCTTATCCCCCAAAAGGTTAGATAACATTCTGGACATGGTTCTCACTAACATGGGTGACCACTGCACCATTCCATAATATGTTCTTCCCTGCTGAGATCAGATCATCAGACTGTCTCATTCGAAGTTTCTATCCCAGCCAACCCCCCAGCTGTAATCAAGCTAAAAAGCTTCTCAAAAGTGACTACAACCTCTTAAGGGAGGGTATCTGTAGCTTCACTCCACCGCCCCCCTCAGAGGATGCAGACAACTATGCTGAACAGTACTCCAATTCAGCATACAAGCACCTGTGCAACTGCATGAACTGAGCCATACCCAACAGAACTAAAACCTGCTCCTCAAGGAAACACAGACCTGTTTGGTGTTTGATCCTCTATCAACAGGCTTTACAACAAAAGGAAGAAATGATTGTTAAAGGGTACAAAGGAACAAATTCCAAATTGGAAAAACTCACTCATTAGCCTCAACAAGCAAATTAGATCACTAGTGAAAACCTCCAAAGCCAATTATGAATCAAAACTAGCCTCCAAAACAAAGAGAAACCACAAAGCCATCTTCAGTTACATCAGGAATCTCTATGGCAAAGCCCAGGTTTGTTCTGAATTAATACTTAACAGTATCACTTACACTGATCCTGTTGACTTAGCTAACCTGCTAGAAGATAGGTTCAGCACAAACTTCACGCTCTGCCCCCTCAAAGGCCCTTTCAGCATCACTGATACTTGTTCTGCACCTCACATCTCCATAGATTAAGTGTTAAAGACCCTATCCAAGGCAAAGAACACAGCTTCCTTGGGACCTGATAGTATCCAAGGCTGTATTCTGCACCATCTCCACCAAGAACTTGCTTTGCCATTGAACACCTTATTCAACCACAGCCTAAGTGCAGGCTTCATCCCAGCAGAGTGGAGAACTACCATTGTCATCCCCTTGCACAAAGGTGGTGCCACTACTGACCCTGGAAACTATCGCCCCTCTAGCTTGACAAGTCTGATCTGTAAAGCCATGGAGCGTATTATTATGGATCTCGTAAACAAGAATATAGGCAATATCTAAGCACTTGACCCCACCCAGTTCAGATTTGTCAAGGGCAGATCTTGTCTGATGATCTGGGTTGACTTCTTTGAAACTTTCAAGGCCCTGGATGAAGGAAAGTCAGTACATATAGCTTACCTTGATGTGGTGAAGGCCTTTGACACAATCCCCCACTCGGGCATCATCGAAAAGCTAGCACAACTTGGCATAAATCCCTATCTCATCAAGTGGGTGGCCAACTGGCTCACCAACAGGATCCTCAAGGTCAAAATAGGTGCCTCCACCTCTGATAGCAGACCTGTCACTAATGGAGTTCCCAGAGATCTGTCCTGGGACCCCTACTGTTTGGCATCTACTTCTCAAAGGTCCAGGCAAAGACAAAAAGCCTGTGACCAAGTTTGTGGAAGACTGTAAGTTGGGTGCTGTTATTGACTCCCCAAATGATGTTAACATACTGCAAAAGTGTCTCACAGCAACTAATGATGGTGCCAAAGTCATGTCCTCAAGCTAAATGCAAAAAATGTATCATCATACCATTAGACAAAAACACAGCCGCTTCTGATTACCACATCAACAGCAACCCCCTAAACACACAACCTGTGGTGAAAGACCTGGGTACTCAGGTTAATAACCATCTCACATTTGACCATCATCTAGTGGCAGTGGTCAGAAAAGTCTTTTACTTGGCTCATCTTATAAGTAAAGGGATTGCATCCAGAAAAAAGGAGGTTATTACCTCTCTATACTCCTCCCTCATTAGACCAATAATTGAGTATAACTCCCTGTTTGGTAAGTACCTCTCCAAATATCTTTGCCAACTAGTAAGGCCACAGAAATATCTCACAAAGAGAATCCATGGCCTCCAACACCTGTCCTATGTGGATAGGCTCAAATCATTATCACTCTACTCGGTATCGTACATGTTGTTCAGAGGTGATCTGTGTCTCGCCTACAAGGTAATCTCAGACCCTCCCCTACTAGAGATGCTCCATATTCATAAGTCTAACTCCTCACACATTACCCACTCAAAAGGCCTGAATCTAATATGTGACATCAACAAAATCTGCTGGAGAGACAGGGTTGTCTCCCAGAGGCTGCCCTGTCTACGGAATAGACTTCCCATACTTGTCAAACAGAATACCTCGCTGACCATCTTCAAGCACAACCTTGATGAGTGAGTGGGAAACCACAAATTTGTCCCAGGTGGTCCACCTGTGTCCCTCATTGACTGGGTGACAGGTGCTGGCTGAGGTTTTTTGGGGGGGATTAACTCTTGGCTAGGCTTGTAAGGACCTCAGGGCCATTAGCCTAGTAAACTCCTATGATCCTATGAAAAAAAAGAACACAAAAGGGAAAAGTAGTTGAAATGAGGGAAAGCAGTTTATGACATACACACTACAAAATGTTAGCACGCATGAGATATTTCTAAATAGATCAGGATATGAACTCTCACTCCAATGAACCTTCAAAACACAGTAAGGGTGCCTTATCCCTCTTTGCCACACAAACTCCTTTGCAGCAAGGAACTGAAATCATTCTGCATACAACCAGCTGCAACATCAACTACAGTAATATGAAACCATATAACAGTTAATTGTACATTAATAAATTTTGGATGCAGTAGACTGAATGAACAAACAACCAGTTATGAGTATCACTTGCAAATAAGCATCTGTGTCTTACCTCTCTGTGTTTGTTGCTCATTCTTCTCTTATCTGACCAATAATCTGAGACATGCAGTCTGTAAGTGATTCTATATCATCGTTCTTAAAATGTTTGAGGATATTAAATAACAATAATATAATATGCAGTTGCCAACAAATGAAGGGGAGATTGGATGTTAATGAACAGAACCTGTGAATTGTATGCTGCTTACTTACATTTCCAACCTTGACAAAATTACATGTAACACTTTGTAAGTCTAACCTGACACACCAACTGAATGTAGGGCAATCTGCATTGCTGTTGTCTTTTCCTTCTCCCTACCTGTAATTATGCACAGTTGCAATCCATTAAAAACAAACACTAAGGGGTGCCTGCACTCAGGCATATGTGGTGGATTTTTAGATCTATCTAAAGCTTTTGACATGGTCAACCACAATATGCTTCTTAGTATGCTATCCACCCTAAACATCAGCACCTCCTCTATCTCATGGTTTAAAAACTACCTATTGAGATAACAGCAAGTAGTCCATTGGCAGAACCAACTGTCCCCTCTTTTACCAGTATCCTTAGGAGTCCCTCAAGGCTCCATCCTTGGCCTATTACTTTTCTCTCTATTTACCAACCAGCTCTCTTCCTCCACACCCATTGCCTCGGTAGTACAATACACAGATGATACGACACCAACCTTATATGTGCCGCCTCCACATTAGATGACCTTCACTCCCTAACCCAAAACTGCTTTTCATTAGTTGAAACCTGCTTCACTAACTCCCAGGTTATTCTTAACCCCAATAAAACAAAACTACTTATTTTCAGCCCATGTAGATATCCCCCTCCAAGTAATAACTTTATCATCATGTCCAAAAACACAAAACCAAAATCACCCCAACCACTCACACAAAACTCTTACATGTAGAAATAGACAACAATCTGAGATTTGATATTCACATACCCCAAATTATCAAGAAAGTTCACAAAAAATTAGGACTCCTTTATTGGAATAAGCAATTTCTCACTAAAGACACTAAAGCCACAATAGCTGGGACACATCTTTTACCTACCCTCCTCTACGTGTCCCCAATTCTGGCTAACCTTTGCAAGGCTGACTTAAATAAATTAGAATCTTGTTATAACAAAATTGCCAGGTTTGCTACAGAGGCCTCAAATAGGACCCATCACTGTGTATCACTCAGACAACTAAACTGGCTTGAGCTGCCTCAACTACTGCAACTCAATCATCACTTTCACATAAGTTAAACTTACTACCCTGATAAAATCCCAGAACTCCAGAATCTGATTCAACCCTATACTACAACAAGAACCTTAAGATCTAGTAACCAAAACCTCCTAAATGTCATCAAATACAATAATGATGCTGGGAAATCTGTCTTTGGTTACTCTATTTCTAAAGCTTGGACTACTCTACCTAGCCACCTGACATCTAATAGCTCTGCTGCACAATTTAAAAAACTCTTGAAAACATACTATATGAACAACTGGTTATCCTCTGTGACTCCCCAGGGTAAACATTTACTTAACAATCTATTTTTCATCATACAACCAATAGGCTTCACACAAAATCCTGCAATATCTACAGAACTAACCCTTTTGTATATTGTATTGATCCAATAATCACTAATTTATTTTGTCCGTTCTAGTCATTATGCTCACGACCAACTAATTTTCTATTTTCCCACTCATAGTGCCAGTATTCTGTTATGCTGCTTCCCCTTTTTACTTAGTAACAATTTGACTACTTTCAACATCTGATACAGTTACAATGTATAAATTCTATTTTAATCCTATTTAAAGTATTGTTATGAGTGACTCATTTACAATGTGTGATTAATATATTAATTCCATTGATGGTATTCTTACGAATGTATATTATTTTTACTATGTACTGCATGCTATTATGAGTTGCGTGTTTCTTCTTGACTAATATATGTTATCTGGAGCTGTTTACTATTTACTGCTTGCTATTCTTGGATTATGTTTTGTTTGTTTCTTCCTGATTTATATATGTAAACTGGAGCTTTTCTCTTTGGGCCTCCACTGAAAAAGGACCTATGTCCAGTTGGACAATCCTGGTAAGCAAATATAAAATAAATACATATGTTTAAATCTGCTACAAGGAGCCAGGTATTTGGGATTCAGCAATTCTAATGAGTTCACATCTCATTTGCATCTTCACTGTGCTGACAGTCCTGAATCTACACCATAAAAAGGAAACCATGTAGCTAGGGAAACTGTAGGTGAGGAGACTTGTTTATGTGGAGAACACAGAAAAGAGGCTTTTCCTTTGGAATTTATCTGCCTAAAGGATTACTGAACTTGAGAAGGTATGCTTGCATTTTGTCACCTATATGCTGCATATGTTGAAATGCAATTAAGAAAGATCTGTTTAATAGTTGTATATACACACACACATATATATATATATATATATATATATATATATATATATATATATATATATATATATATATATTGAATAGCAAAGGCTACACTTTTATCTGTATGCATTACTTAGAAGAGTATTGATGGCATGGGCATGTTTTTCAGGTAATTTCACAGGTGTACATGATTAGAAATACCTTAACATGGAATTTTCTGCGTTAAATCTGCACACATGTTTCTGGGACAGTTCATTTGATAGCACTTTTAGCATTTCAGAGATGGTCTGTTAGTAAAATGTGTCATTTTCCTGTTCTTTTGGGGGTGGGGGAACAAAGCTGCATTTCTATTATGACACAAACAAGGATATGTTACTATTGTTACTCTCCTTTTTTGCATCCAGCCTGTTGTTAATATTTCATATCTCTAAACTGTTTTATGTTTCTCCAGTGGGTGATACTGAAATGCTACCTTTTACTGTTTTATCTGGGAATGGTTATTTTGTAGTTATGTGATAGTTGCATGTATTGTCCTTCAATCCCTGAAAACAACCTTTCAGGTCATTGTAGAAGCATTTAAGTGTCATGGTGCCTTCCTGCTTGAGAGGGGACATGAAGATATGTCAAGCAGAATGCAAATTTGGCAGCAAATAGTTGCAGACATTAATGCAGTAAGTAGCCACAGTAGGACATATGATCAGGTGCACCATAGAGCCAGTGACATGACCTCATCTGCACAGAGGACAGCAGTTGCATTGGCCTGTTATTGGATGGGTAATGGGAAGGGTTGCCATGTTGCCAACACTAACAGCAAATGAAGAGTTCCTGTCCACTGTCAGGGATCCAGACAGCACCCAGGAAAGTGCAGAACAGCATGTCCTTGACAGTGGTACTAGTTTTTCAAGGACAGCAAGCATGTCCGAGGAGGAGCTTCCAGGAAGACATTTGTATCTTATTTGTTAAATGGTTTACTATGACTTACCCGAATGGCAGTCATGCAAATGCCTTATTGTCAAAATCACCATTTCCAAGGATGATAACATCAAACCCATATACATCAACCACGTTTCCTCATGTGGCTGAGTGCATTCGATCTTTTGAGTAATGACATACTGACAGACGTTGTCCATAGGGAATGTCATGGTGATGTTCATATAATAATGAAAAAAAACATGTCAGCAGTACTTAGATGGATACTATTGATAGTGCATAAGTACTGGGACACACAAGGATTATTTGATACAATAACAACATGTCAAGGTACGTAATGTACACTAGAGGGGAGGATTACTTTCAAACTTTAATTTATGAGAATAGTAATAGGATAATGTAAAACTTTGTCCCATTAGGAACATTGCAATGAATGAAGACCTTAGATTTCAGCCGGGAATTATTTGAAATGTTTATGACACTGTACTCGGTCAGAAGGGGAAGAAAATTTTGTGTGTGGATGACTACCAATATATTCATGAGAAAACTGTTCATAACAGAATGTATTGTTGCTGTTGTAGGAAACTTAAGGATAAGTGCAAACAGAAATGTGTCACTGACCTCTTAGGTGATGAATACCGGCTAGCTAAAGGTAGATCCCATTTCTATGCCCCTGATACCATAAAAAACAAGTTATATAAGGTGAGGGATAGTATAAAGAGGAGGGCCGAGAATTCTATTAAAGATCCTTGTAAAGTTGTCTTAGAAATACTGCCTGAAACACCCAGCGATGTTGTTAATGCTTTACCCAACATATCTGCTCTTAAACAGTCTGTTAATAGAGTAAGGTAACATAAGTGAAAGACAATGTATAGTGACATGCAGAGATTAAGTGACCTGACTGCTGACCATTTACCTATTAAAAATGACCGTTGCATTGTTGAACATACTGGAGAGTCATGTGGAGCCAGTAACTGTGTTATAATTACAACCAAGAACAATTTGCAAGTGTTGTGTAGTTCAGAGTACATCCTAGTGGATGGCATGTTCCCCATTAGTACTACCGAGTATAAACAAGTTTACATTATACACTGTAAATTGGAAGGGGCTGGTGTGATAAAGATAATTTTGTGAGCATATTGTATTTTACATCCAAGTCTGAAGAATGTTACTATATGTTTTGGAACTGCATTTTCACCTTATGTGTCTGGTTTGATATGGTTCTATGTCCTAGGATGGTGCTATGTCACTTTGATAAGGGGGCAGAAAATGCTATACAAGCTCATTTCCCCACTAGCATAGCAAAAAGATGCTGGTTCCATCTCTGTCAGATAATCTGGAGACAAATCCAGAAGTCACATTTGGCATCTGAATTTGGGAGTAATATTGCATTTTCCCTTCTTTGTAAGAAAATACCTGCATTGGCATTTGTTAGTCCAGAATACATAGCAGATACATTAACTGATATTGAATCTGATATGCCTGATAATGGTAAGCCATTATGCAGATATTTTATGAAGATTTATGTTTTGGGTAGACCCCGCAGATATGGCATGAGATGTTCTACATCAGAAAGATTACCCCCCCCCACACTGTTTGATGTTACTTTCTGGAACCAATGGGACACCTACACACTAGGTTATCCCAGGAGCCAGAATGCAGTGGAGGGGTGGCATCCTTTTTTGCAGAGTCTGTTGGGGAAACCATGACTATATATGTTGGCTATCCTCCACACAATGCAATTGGAGCAAAACTGGGTGGAGCAAAGGGTTTTGGCATGTGTATCATTGTCTCCAAAGAGGAGACAACTACTGGACAATGAGGCTATCTTTGATAGGTTGTTAGCCAGGAGGAAAGAACTTGCCATCAGAGGTTTCTTGCAGCTTGTTGCACAGCACTGCTCTTTCTAAGTTTCTTTCCAAGTTTTTCTAATGTGCCACAGTGATTGCTGGATTAAGTTACCTAAAGTATTTGTCATCTGAGGGGGTTTTGGGTATTGTATGTTATATATCTATATATATATATATATATATATATATATATATATATATATATATATGGCAATAAGATGCCTGCATTTCTTGTGGGTACTTCAGCACAGTGTATGCATAGTATGCTTTGTCTTGCAAATCATGAAAATAAGAAGCAGTACTGATGCACCTGACATTTGCTGGTAAACTCCCATATCAAATTGCTTTGACATCACAAATCTGTTTACATGCTGTTGCTTGCATTGGGGGAAATGTTAAGCTGATATTGAGTGAACAAAAGTGGTTTTCAGCCTATATTACTGACGGATATGTCTGACTATGTTTTCTACATCGCGGATATGACAGATTATCAGCAGGATGGGAATGTTGAAAATGTTGACTACACAGTTTCTGATATTCCATTTTCAACATTCTTGACTTTCTGTTACTGTCAAATTCAACATCTGTAGGTGATATTCTTACCGTTTGATGTAACTGGATTCAATCAAACCATAGTAAACCTGCTAAATACTGTTGTATAGTAAAACAATTTAAGTCAATACATTTGTTCTGTTTCACAAGAAATCTTTGTTGGGGGGAATTGAAGATTTCTGCAGTTAACAACACATTCTGATTGATTACACAGGTCTATATTAGCGCATTGAATGGACTAAATAGTGAAAGATATTTAGTCGATCTGATACTGTCGAAATGGCAAAATAGCGAAGACATGGAACATCAATTTTTTTCCCAGGGAAAACATTCAGTGGGCTGTCTTCGGGACTTTGCCATTTCCTCCACTATGGTGTGATCTTGGAGTTGGTATATTTATGTAGGGGGGTGTGGGGGGCACAGTCCCCCACTTATCTTTGTGTTTAAGTGTTTTTATTTTATTTTTATTTTTTCTGTGGAGCAGCAAATTTTTTTTCCCTGGGAAAAGATTCACTGTTCCGTGTGTTCAATATTTTGTGGTTTAGACATTATCAGTACAATGAAATAGTGTTCGCTATTTCAATCATACGATAATGTAATATAGACGCTTACATGGGCTTAATTTGGATTTGTCTTCTAAGTTCTTGTTGAAAGTATAATTAATGGCCATATAAAGAGAAAAAGTATTACCCCCTATGTTACTGTTAATTGTGGTGATGTTGTCCTTACCTTTTGATTAACTACTTCCAGGACCATCTGACATATGGAGGGTACCATCATCTGCACATGGCAAGCCAAACATCTTTATGTCAGTGTGAAGATATGTGAAGGCTGACAGCCTAGCTAGATAGAATTTTGTAGATAAATCTATGTCTTTGTAAATAGTAATAAAAAACATAGGCTTGTTCTCTTAAATGTGAGAAGACTGTATTGGATGTTGCACTGCAAAAATGTAACAACAGTGCACTCTGCTGTAAGAAAGCTGATAAGACAAGCATTTTATGACTTTTTGATCTCAAGGCTTGGAGCCCTGGTGTCTGAACCAGCAGATTCTTTCTATTGTTTTAAGACCAGAGTTAATTGCTAGATTTTACATATATAATGTCTTTAATTGCTGTGGTTTCCTGACCAGGTGCAAGCTTACTAAGAAATGTAAATGTAGAGTTTCTGTTAGCCTGGGAAACCGGAGAATTGTTAAGAATGATGTAATCTAAAATGAGTCAGCAGGATGTATTATAAATTAAAAGGACTTTCTCATAGACAGAGACAGAGAGCTTTTTGGATTTTGTCTAAAGCTGACAACAACTCAAGAGTACTCTGCTTTTGCTCTATATGTAAGTTTATTTAGAACTGTGATTGCTCTTAGAAAAAGATAGAAAATAGTACGTTTAGTTTAGCTGTTTTATATATTTATGTCAGAACTATGCTACAGTATTATTTTAAGAATTTTCCTGTGATGCCTGAACTCTTGACTAGCACGGTATAGTAAGAAGTATTGTCTTCTGTTTTTATTTTTTATTAAATATTTTTAAACCTGTCGGTGGTGGCTGTTTTGTGTAGAGATAAATTAAGCTCTAGAGTACATTGCATGCATATAGTGATGTTGTACAAAACCACTCCAATAGTCTTGCTGCTCAGTCACATTTACTATTTGGATAATAATATTGCACAGTAAAATTGGGCACCCTTTGGTAAGGGCCTTATTAGTAGCTGATATTAGTGATTGGGGGCAGCTAGTACTACCTTATAGACTGACAGGAGGGGGCATAGCTGGAGAACCTGTGCCAGCCTTCCCCAGGAGTGTCTGTGTGTTTGTATATAACTAATATCTTAGAGTGTGTGTGTGTGTGTGTGTGTGTGTGTGTGTGTGTGTGTGTGTGTGTGTGTGTGTGTGTGTGTGTGTGTGTGTGTGTGCGTGTGCTACTTGGGCAGGGACACAAAGCACTTGTTGGGCAGAGAGTGTGCTGGAGGTTTTAGCTTGACCACTAGAGAGAGATCTGCACCCTATAGATGTGCCAGTGGGGAGTCTTACTGGGGATCTGGAGAGAAAGGGAGAAATAAGGAGCGCAGAAACCTGTCCAAAAACTTGTTAACAATGACAAGAAAACTTTTGTCTGTTCCAGCTAACATAACCCATATAAAAATCAAAGAGAAATTCTGGAATTCAATTAATCATCTTCTTTATCCTGGCAATGCTCCAACTCTCAACCCCTTTATACAGAATACTGCTACTGAAACTGCCACTCTCCTTAACAACTATTTCATTGAAACAATCCAAAATCTTACACAAAATAATAATACCACCTCTTCCCCTCCTTTAGCACCCAACATGATTCCTCCTGATAGACAAAATAGCAGTACTTCCACTACTGCCCTCACCCACAAACATGACACCCTTTAATACCTTCACTTTTTTTAACCTGTCCTCACCTCCATCAAATCCTTCCTTTCCAAACTCAAACCTTGCTCCTCATTTCCTGATAAACTGCCTGCCTTCTTTCTCAAAATTGCTGCAGGATCCTACCCCATCTCCATGCTCATAAATAATTCCATCACTGAAGCCTGCATTCCCTGATTCTTGGAAATCCTTCTACACTATTCATCTTCATAAGGGCGGAAACTCCACTGGTCCATCTAACTATAGACCCCATTGCCATCCTGTCCACCATTTCCAAAATTCTGGAAAAATATTTCACATCCAGCTATTCAAACACCTGCTTGATAATAACCTGCTAACATCTACCCAATATGGCTTTAAACCCTACCACAGTACTTCCACTGCACTGCTTTACTTCACCCATACAGTAGCTGAAGCCTGGGACTTACTTCCACTGCACTACTTTCCTTCACCCATACAGTAGCTGAAGCCTGGGACTTACTTCCACTGCACTGCTTTCCTTCACCCATACAGTAGCTGAAGCCTGGGACTTACTTCCACTGCACTGCTTTCCTTCACCCATACAGTAGCTGAAGCCTGGGACTTACTTCCACTGCACTACTTTCCTTCACCCATACAGTAGCTGAAGCCTGGGACTTACTTCCACTGCACTACTTTCCTTCACCCATACAGTAGCTGAAGCCTGGGACTTACTTCCACTGCACTACTTTCCTTCACCCATACAGTAGCTGTGACCTGGGACAACAACATGTTAGTTTCCTGTTTATTTCTTGATCTCTCTAAAGCTTTTGACACTGTCTCTCACTCTAAACATTTAGCTAAACTTCCCAAACTCTGGCTCTCTACTTCCTACTTAAAGTGGTTCTCAAGTAACCTCACCAATAGGCAACAATCCATTCACTGGCAAACTGTCTTCTCCCCCTTCCAATCTGTCAACACTGGTGTTACACAAGAATCTATCTTTGGTGCCCTCTTGTTCAATATTTTCACTAACAATCTACATTCTGTCTATAACCTCACAACACTCCTCCAATATGCAGATGATTCTACTCTTATTACCACTGCACATAGCATCCCTGATCTCTTATCTCTAACTCAGAACTTCTTTTCTTCTGTCAAAACATGGCTCACTGACAATCAGCTCATACTTAATCCTAAAAAAACCTAAACTACTTCTCTTCCTTCCTAAAACACTAGCACATCATAAATCCTTCTTTTTCATCATCTCCCTCAACAATATCATCATTAAACCCAAACCCCATACCAAACTACTAGGCATCATTATTAAAGATGAATTAAAATAGGACATACACATCCAACATTGTATAAAGAAAACACACCAGAAACTTGGTCTACTCTATCGTAATCAGAAATTCCTTATACCTTCCTCCAAAATATCCCTAGCCCAGTCTCTCCTATTACCTTGTCTTATGTATGCAGCCCCTATTCTTACAAATACTCAAACTACTCTACTGTCCAAACTTGAACAAACTTATAATAAAATTGCCAGATTTGGCACTAGTCTCCCTTATAATTCCCATCACTGTCTCACCCTTAAAGCACTCCAATGGCCTGAATTCTCTAACCAACTATTATCAGCAACTACACATTACCCATTCAATCCTGAATGACCCTTCTTCCTGCCCCTCCATCTCTAACCTAGTATCTTATTACAATCCCTGTCATCTCCTTCGCAAAACTGACAAACTCCTCCATGACATCTATAAACCTAACAAAAATACTGGAAAATCCCTCTATAAGTACTCTGTAGCCCATGCCTGGAACACACTTCCCCTTAATATAAGACAGATCTCCCAAAATACCTGTTTAAGCATGAACTTAAAAACTATCTACTAAGGACTTGGTCCTGCCCATGTCTAACCTCCACATGACAACTTTATCATTTATTTATTTATTTAAATTTGTTGATCGGGAGTGTCCGACTGGATGTAGGTCCATTTTCAGCGGAGGCCTGGGGAGAAAAGCTCCACAGTAAAATAAACAGACCGTAGTTACATTGGATTTCATAGCGATTAACAATTTAACATAGCAATTACTTACAACATATTTACAGATGAAGAACATAGTACATCAGTAGACAACTAGAATCTTTATCTGTGAAGAACATAACAGACATTAACAAATGTTACAATGGGAAGTTCCTGCTGTATAATAAGTACTAGGCTTATGAGCATCTGAGCTTGCTATAATCAAGGTAGTTAGTGGAGTGGAGAGAAAGGTAGTGGTTGGATGGGGTGGATGATATTAGAGTGGGAGTTGCAAGGGCATAGCCAGCATGTTTTAGGTGTGCTTTTAGTAAAGTTTTGAAGTGGGTGCATGATGGTACGGAGGTAATTGTGGGTGGGAGTGAGTTCCATAATTTGGCTATGGCGCAAGAGAATAGTGCTTCACCAGCAGAGTTATTGGCTTTAGTGATCTGCAAGTGATTTTTGTTGCTGGATCTTAGTGGTCTGGTGGTGCGATAGGGTTGGAGTAGATTCTGGAGGGATGGGACATTTAGTGGATGGTTTACTAGTTTGTGGGCGAGTGAGAGTTGATACCACTGAAGGAGGTGAGGGAGTTCAAGCCAGCCCAGTTCAGCAAGTGAAAGACAGTGGTGACTATGGCAGGATGCCCCTGTGGCGAATTTGGCGATTTTGTTGTAGCAGGTCTCTAGCTTGTTTAGATCACATTGCCTTAGGTTGGTATATATTGGAGAGGCATAACATAGGGTGGAGATAAGGTGGGAATTTGCTATTGAAATCTTTGCTACTTTGGTGAGAAATTGCTTATTTCTGTATAAAGCTCCTAGGTTTTTGTGGACTTTTTTTATGGTCATGGATATGTGAATGTCAAATTTTAGTTTATTGTCTATTTCCACTCCTAGCAATTTGGTGTGTTCAGTTGGGTATATAGTGGTGTTGTCTTTGCTGTGATGTTAAAGTGAGAGTTGTTTTGAGTATGTTTGGTGGGTTGGAAGATGAGTAGTTTAGTTTTGTTTGGGTTGAGTATTAATTGGGCATCAGATAACCATGTTTCAACAGAGGAAAAGGCTTCCTGTGTGACTTTTTGCAGTTTGGGTAGGGACTGGGCTGAGCAGATGATGGTCGAGTCATCTGCGTATTGTATGAGTGTGCCATGTTTGGTGGCAAAGGCTAGATTATTGGTGTAAACAGAGAAGAGTAAGGGTCCAAGGATGGATCCTTGGGGAACCCCTATGGAGACAGGTAGATGGGGAGATATGTCATTCTGCCATACAACGGATTGTTGGCAGTGAGACAGGTAACTCTGAAACCAGTTGGTGACTGATTGAGAGAAGGATAGGTTATTGAGGACAGAGATAAGTTGTTTGTGTGGGTCCATATCAAATGCTTTAGATAGGTCTAGGAAAGTAGCAGAAGAGAGATAGCCATTGTTTTTATGCTGGAGGATAGTGTTAGTAAAGGAGAGTAAGGCAGTGGTGGTGCTATGGTTTGGTTGGAAACCATGCTGAGTACTGGAAAGGAGGTTGTTAGTAAGTAGGTAGTCTGAGACCTGAGAGTGTATGCATCTCTCTAGTATTTTGGAGAGTGGAGGTAGAATAGCTATGGGGTGGTAATTGGTTAATTCTGCGGGGGGTCCGCCTTTGTGGAGGGGAATTATATGTGATACTTTCCACAGTGTGGGAACGTAACTTTCTGACAGAGATCGGTTAATCAAGATGGACACTGGGTAGGCCAGAGCATCAGCTGCGATTTGTAGGTATTCACTTGGGAGGTTGTCTGCTGCTAATTTGGTGGGTTTAAGTTTAGTTAGGAGTTTTTTTTATGTTGGAGGTAGGCACAGGAGAAAAAGAGAAGGCAGTGGGGAGATTACTAGTTGAAGGTGTGGGTTGGAGGGGAGGGGGGTTGTGTTGTTTAGCTAGTGATAGTATGGTTTGGGTGAAGTGTGTGTTGAATGAGGTAGCAATATTTTCTGAGGAGTGAGGGATGTTAGGAGGAGGGGTACTGACTTTACCTGGGTGGAGGATGGAGTTTATGGAGGACCAGAATTGTTTGGGGCTGTGTTGAGAGGAGTCTAGGGCAGACTGATAGTACTGGAATTTGTCCTGTTTTATTAGCTTTTCAACTCTGTTGCGTAGTTCTAGGAATTTCTGTCTAGCTGAGGGGGTTTTGGTTTTGCGCCAGTGCTCCCAGGCTTTATCCCTGTTTTTCATTTCTGACTTAGTGGTTTTCTGTAGCCATGGGGAGGGTTGTGCTTTGGTTCTGGAAAATCTTATGGGGGCATGGTAATTAAGGATGTTCAGGAAGGTAGTATTAAAAAATTCAACTGCGTCATCTAGACTGAGGTACTTTAGAGGATGCCAGTTACATTTTTTGAGGGATGAGATGAATGTGAGTGGGTTAAAGTTTAGTTTTTTATGTATCTGACGGTAGATGACAGATTTAGCTTGGTATAGGTATTTTTTGAGTAGGAATGTTGGGGAGTAATCACTGAGGCTATCTGATAAGCAGCCTGTTATATATGACTGGGGGCTCTTACTGACTAGTATCCAATCCAGGGTAGTGTGCTTGCTGGAGTTTTTATTTATCCTGGTTGGTGACTGGACTAGTTGGTTGAAGCCATGAAGGTGTACATGATGGGTTGGATTGTTGCCAGAACAGGATTGCCAGTCAATATTGAAATCACCTAAGATGATAGTTTCTTGGGGGAGATGGTGGGTAGACCAGCTGAGGAGGTTTTCTAGTGGAGGGATGTTTTGGCCAGGTGGGAAGTAGCATCCAATTATGTTGATGGTTTTGTTTTGGTTAATTTTGAGGTTGGTATATATTATTTCTTCATTGCCTATTTGTGGAGCTGATGATTTTAAGATCTGGATGTTTAGATGCTGTTTAAATATTATAGCTACACCACCTCCTTTTTTGTTTAGCCGGTCTACTCTTAGTATGCCATAACCTGTGGGGGGTATTTGCTCACTGGTAATGTGAAGTTTTAGCCAGGTTTCTGTCAGGATGACTATATCTGGGGAGTACAAGTCTATGGTGGCATGGAGTTCATGGACTTTGTTGGATATACTTCTAATATTTAGGCTTAGTAGAAGGAAGTCACTTGGGTTTCTATTGGCTGTAATATGGGAGAAGTTGTGGTTTCTAGTCTGATTATGAGGATTGGGGTTGGAGATGGTAGGGCCAGGGTTGGGGTGGATGTCTCCACTTAGGGCTAGTTTTGATATGCATGAGATTATTAGTTTTCTCAGTTTTGAATGTGTTTGTTTATAAGGGAAACTTTATGATTGTGCTCTGTGGGTAATAGGTATGGTGGGAGGGTTACTATGTTAAGTTGAAGGGATGCTTTATGTTTGAGTAATATAGTTGGTAGAATATGTGAGGGGTGCATAGGGATGGTTCTTGAGCTGGTGGGAGGGGAGCTGAGTGTGGGTGAGACATGAGTGGTGGTGTGAGTAGTAGTACAGTAGTAGTGGTTGAGTGGGGGAATGATGGAGCTTTGGTAGGATGTAAGATATGCAAGGAGAGTGCATGCAGTGAGCATAGGAAAGGTATTCTTGTACATGTTAGTTGAGGAGGTGTGATAGTAAAGAGAAGATGGAGGAGGTAGTGTTGGGTTAGCGCTGTGGTTGGCTATTGGAAAGATGGGAGGGGTTTGAGTGCAATAAAGGTGGGACCACTGGTGGCAGGAGGAAATAGGGGGCAGGGTGGGGAGTGAAGCGGGTAGAGACCCTGTTAGTTGCTCGTATGAGGGGGCTGGAAACAATCACAAAGCAAACACAAGTATGTGTTAAGAAACAATCACAATTGACCAAGGACTGCTCTGAAACTGTAAGTTATTTCTTAATTTCTCAGGTGGAAAAACAGGATAACCTTGCATCAGTAGGCTTCTGTGGTCATAGTTTAAATTAACAAACACAGTATTGATCAGTTATGGATACTAGGGAATAATAGTAATAATAAGGGAATAAGAGAAAGTGGAAGATGAGTGTGTGTGTGTGTGTGTGTGTGTGTGTGTGTGTGTGTGTGTGTGTGTGTGTGTGTGTGTGTGTGTGTGTGTGTGTGTGTGGTGGGGGGCTGCTTACAAGCCAAAGCAGAGTGCTCTCCAGGGGAAAATGAATATTGGCTCAAACAGGTAGACACATACTCAAAGTTAACTGTAGCTGTTTGCAGACAGTTCAGACCCGGACTGTGCTTTTCCTACAAGAATGTTAAAGGTGGTACCACAGTTGAATACTTAAGAGTGGTGTTAGGTTCAAAGTTAACTGTGGCTGTTTGCAGACAGCTCAGACCCGGACTGCGCTTCTCCTACAAGAATGTTAAAGGTGGTACCGCAGTTGAATACTTAAGAGTGGTGTTAGGTTCAAAGTTAACTGCAGCTGTTTGCAGACAGTTCAGACCCGGACTGCACTTTTCCTACAAGAATGTTAAAGGTGGTACCGCAGTTGAATACTTAAGAGTGGTATTAGGTTCAAAGTTAACTGTAGCTGTTTGCAGACAGTTCAGACCCGGACTGCGCTTTTCCTACAAGAATGTTAAAGGTTGTACCGCTGTTGAATACTTAAGAGTGGCGTTAGGTTCAAAGTTATCTAATCTATATCATACCCTTTTTTTCTCCTCTTCTCTCTGTCTTGTAATTCTATATCATTTTTTTCTGGATTTTATATTCAAAATATATTCCTGAATTTAAAACTTAATTATTGTATCAGCACCATGTCTCTGTCAAATGCATTAAGTGCATCTCATATTTTGTACCAATTCCGTAATCTTATTGTTACTTTTATTTTTATCTCATCTGCAGTATGTAATGATAACTGTTGCTAATATTCCTCATGTTATGTCTTCTGTACAACTGTTTATTTTTGTTATGCTTCTAATTTTTACAAGATGGTCCCCGGGATTCATGAAGCTTGTACCAGGTGGTGGCGTAGCGACGGCGATCTAATGCCAAATATGGCCGCCGAGCGATTCAGGTACGAGCTGTTTCCACGTGCACTACCAGCATATGCCACAGCTGTGCAGCTCCCGGAGCATGTATGCTAATTACCCCATGTGCAGCAGTGTAGCATGCAAATTAAGTTATATAGCGATTCATGAAGTGGTGCAGGCATAGCATAAGCATGCAGAAATGTAAACCAAAAAAAAACGGTTTACATTTTTTCAAACATAAAATCAGAGCCATGACAGCGGACCAAACTCACGTATTATAATGTTAATATATGCCAACGGCTAAATATATAGCCAATGGCATTAAAAAACATGCACAATACATAAAGAATAACATTTAATGTCATGACCACACTAACATAAAGTAAAATCGCAGTGCATCGGTGTGCAAACAGGATCACAATGAAAATATATTTATATGTAATAAAACTGCAATATAAAACATTTCATGAATTCTCCATAATAGTCAATGGCACGCATGCTACACCACAAGGGTTGCTAAGGGTCTGTGAAAGTGTTCTGTGCGGTAACTAGGAATTAGTAGTCAATGCCATGCAAATGAGTCAAGTAATACTGAATCACAAAATTCGCACTGGCGTAAGGATGTACCTCACAGCGTAGCGGTACAACACCAAGGTGTGGCCTGGAGATAAAGATGATATCAACAGTGTGGTGCGCCACCTTAGCTGTAAGCACATTGGAGCATTGCTAATCCAGGTTGCTTGTTGCTAAGCAAATCCGCAGGATAGGGGTGTGGAGGTAGCCATAGCTTTGCTTAGCTGAGAGCAAACAAGGTAACTGAAAGTGCATGTGAACGTGGATGAAAACGCACTTGAAATGTGCACCACAGCTGAAACAGGAAGGATATGGGAAGACAATAAGGAAATGCTGCAGCATGGTAATTGGAGTACAAATGAGTAATTAACACCTAGGAACTCACAGTGGGCCATTGAGAAGAGCTAACAAGGCTGCTAGGAGCTACCTGCAGAACAGGAAAGGGGAGGTGCCGTACTGCAAAGAAAAGAGAACTGTCACAGCAGAACAAAGCAAACTTGCAGTAGATCAGCTACATAACACATTTTGCTACACAATCCTGGGTTGGGAAAGTACAAAACAAGAAAGCAGGCAGCTGGATGCATGCCTGATAATGGGAGGGGAAATGGGTTGAAAAGTGAAGTAAAGGGCAATAGATGAATCATGGCAGCCAAGCGTAAGCCACCACCAAAGGCCCCACAATAGCAGTGCCTGCTGTAAAACCCATAATTAAGATATACTTCAGCTGAAATTGCACATACACACCCAATTACACCAGCAGCATCCATTGCACAATAGTATAAAGTGTGAAAGCACCTCATACACACTTGTGCATTCCCTGACACTCTGCACCATTGGTGTATACAGATGTTGAATTTTTAATATGTACATGTTAGGGGCTGCCATAGCTTTGATTCACCAGCATGCGTTGGAGACTGACGGTGGTGTGGAGGATGATGCTGACAACCATCAAAAGCACCAGAGGAGGAGAACAGTGTTCATAACCAGGGTAACCTGCCAGGGGCTACATGATCTGGAGATAGTAGAGCATTACAGGGTGGACAGGGACACCATACAGAAACTTCTTGAGCTGTGCCGGCCACGCCTCAGAGCCAGAAATAACAGAGGGGAACCCATCCCAGTGGACATGAAGGTATGTGTAAGCCTGAGAATACTAGCCACAGGTACCATTCAAAGGCCAACTGGGGATATCATGGGGATTTCACAGGCATCAGCATCCAGGGTACTCCACCAGTTCCTGGATGCCATGTTACACATGCCAATGAGCACATATACTTCCCCCGAATGCAGGAAGAGTTGGCCAGCAATATCCGTCTCTTCCACCGTGTGGAAGACTATCCGGAGGTATTGGGTGCAATAGATTGCACGCACATACACATCAAGACACCACCTGGTGAGCAGGGTAGGTGCTATATAAACCACAAGGGATACCCCTCCATCAACTGCCAGGTCGTGTGCAAAGCCCATGGCATTATTATGAATGTGTGTGCTGGCAGCCCTGGAAACTATCACGACTCCCACATCTGGCATGCCTCACAGCTGTACCAGGTATTTGCCAGGGGGAGATCCCATATGGGCACCTGGTGGGGGATGCTGGCTGTTCACTGGAACTGTGGAAAATGACTCCCATCAGAAATGCACACACACCCATGCAAGAACGCCATAATGAGGCACATGCAGAAACCAGAATCATCATAGAGCATGTGTTCGGGATGCTGAAATCATGGTTCCATTGCTTGGACATATCTGGTGGAGCCTTACAGTACTCTCCAGGCACATGTGCCCACATCTTCACAGTATATGCCATGCTACACAATATGATCCTGCAGAAACAGCTGCAGCAGGGACAGAATGGTGAAGGCCCTCACAGCCCACCACCATTGCCAAGGTCCCCACAGGCACAGAGGAACTCAGACCACGAACACCCTGTGCCAGCCCCAGTAGGCAGACAAAGGAGTGTCCAGTATGTCCATGCCTTGGCAAAGAGGGAACATATAGCACACACACTGACAGTGTAGGCCCCTATGGACTGACACCCTTCTCCACCTGCACACACAGCAAACATGTATGGCACACACACACAACCACCTATAAATTGTCATGTATAGGTGGTCTACTGTGTGCATCTTACACAGGCAGCCCTCAACTATTGTACACACAACTACCATTTGCACAAGGTAAGTCAACACCTTAACAGTAAATTAAGCTATCAGCATGTGTCAATACTGTATGTATAGGTTCATAGGTACATAGGTAGGTACATGCCTAACTACCCGAGGTCATTCATAAGCATAGCCAAAATGTGTCTGCTGTCACCACCCCATTGATTAACTAACTGTCCCTCTGTGGAGCAGAGCCAATTGCGGGATCCCTGGGGTGCATCCACTGTTCCCCACCCACTCTGCAAGAATTTCCTGGAGTGTTGGTGAGGGGCTTGGTATAATGTAATCAGGGATGTAGTTCCAAATCATGGGGAGTACCCGTGACAGGAATCTGTCACTCCAGCATCTTCCAGTTATGGTAATTGCAAGGTGTAGCTCATTACAGTGTGTGGCTCACTGTGACATGGATTCCCATAGGTGGAGTGTATCCATTAAGCCTGACTTGGACACGGCTTTGTTGGCCAGTAAATATCATCTCTGAGTAAACGAGATGCCACTGAGTAATGCAAGAGTTTATGCAGTCTGGCAGCATAGGACACATGTCTGAGGGCATTATCCCTCTATGCGAGGTACGTTCGTGGCCCTTCCAGCTGTCAGATGTGTCTTCTGAGGTACATCCAAAATGTGTTATCATACTCGATGATGTGATTGATGACTGATGAGTAAAGGGGCACAATAACCTAAGTCTGTTTAGATGTGAACCATTAAGTAATCAGATGGCCTACATAGACAGATGTCCAAACTACTTTGCAGATATTACTGTCAAAGGAGAGATCACTATGTAATGTAGTCCCCACATACCCATTACATCATCTGAATTATAGTATCTGCCACTCATGTGTTAATATGTGTGTGTGTAGTTTCCCAAAATGGAATGACCATGCAGTATGTGGCCTTTAGCTGGAGGCCATCACTCTGACACCTTGTGTTGGTCTATGTGAGGCCTCTTGAAGGACGTCTGTGACAGCTGGACTGTCAGTTATGGCTCCCAGTCTGCACTAATTGCCAAACACGGCCTGCTGTAGTCCACCTGTGTTAGCCCGTACCTCTGAGAAGTATATGGCAAACAGTAGGGGTCCCAGGGCTGAGTCCAGTGGGATACCAGTTGTGACTGGTCAAGAGTTGGACCTGGAGGCTGCTAGGCTTACCATGTGGGTTCTGCGTGTAAGCCTGTTGGCAAACCAACCTGTGATGTATGGGTGTATGTACTGGCTGGTGAGTGTAGAAATAATACTTGAGTGGGAAATGGTGTCAAAATCCTTGGAGAGGTCCAGGTAGTATGTGTGAACTACCACACCCCACACCTAAATTCTAGGTGACTGTAAGATGTCAAACTGGTTCAGTAGGCATGATCTGCACTCAATCAAGCTGACCTGGGTTGGGTCAAGTGTCTGGAGGTTACCATTGTCTATGTTAATGAGTGCCATGAGGATGCACTCCATAGTCATGCAGATCAGGCTACTCAGGCATATGGGGTGGTAGTTACCATGGTCAGTTGTGTCACCACCTTGGTGGAGTGGAATAGCTGTTGCCATGAGCCAGTGAATGGTCATGTAGCCTGTGTACAGGCTGATGTTGAATTGCTATATCAGGCGGGGGGTCACTTTGTCCTGTAGTGTCTGCAGGATGCAGTCTGGGACACCATCTGCCTCCTTTGATGCTCTGTCATGCCATTTGAAAGGGCCATTACCACCTGTATGTCTCAGATGTCTGGGATACTGTACGTTTTGGGTATTGTTGTGGGCCCAGTAGGGGGTGAAGCTTGCTCTGAATGTATCATCAAGTGTGTTGGTGATATCAGTAGGGTCAGTATATTCAGTGCAATATTCCACCAGCACAGTGCAAATATGTGTGTCACTGCTTACATCCTTGACATAGCCAAAGAAGCCTTTGTGGTCATATTCCAAATCCATGCCTATTTACCTGTGGATGTCAGCCTTGGATGATTACATGAGTAACATAAGTATCTTGCTAATACTGGTCACGGATGTCTGCATGTCTTGGGATTTGCTGTTGTTCTGGACTACTGTCCTACTTCTGTTGTATAGTCTGTATAATGCAGGAGTTTAGCAGACTGGTGTCCTTGTGTAGGAGTAGCGTGTCCTGGTTTACCATTGATGACATGACCCATACATCTTTGTAGGTGCTTATAGAGTGCATTCGTAATTCTGTCTGTATTTTGAGCAGTGTGATCCCTGAGCGTGGGGGCTGTGAACCCTCCCACCTCTGTCATTAGTACTGTGAATTTAGCTGTAGGAAATGTATTCACTGTGTGTTCCTTGGGTGAGGGAGATGGTTGGGAGTGGAAATTATCAGTGAAGATTTCATGGTCAGATCTAAACAGTGACCGGTTTACCTCTACTGTAGTGCACCTGTTGCACATGTCAGTGATTACCACTTCTAGTATGTTTTCACCTCTTGTCTACTAACTGATACAGGCCATATGAGGTAATAAATCCCAGGAAGTGCTGGGCCTGGAAGTGAATACTTGAGTAGGTTATCCAGTTAAGTGTAGGATAGCCAACATTGACCAATAACAGGGTGTCTGGAAGGACTGTCATGTTTACCACTGTCTACAGATAGTTGTAGTGGTGCTCCTGGGTCATGGAGAGTTATCTGTAGCAGCTCACAGTTTACATTGCAGTCATGGCTGATGTTAGCTGCACATGGATGATCACAGAGGTATAATGCTGCCCCACTAACTTGGAGGTGTAGGTATCCCCGATGAATATGGATACAGCCCCTCCATGTCTGTGCCAGTCCACGTTCAGTGGCTGAAATGTGTGTTATGGGTTGTAGTCTGGTAGTGCCGGTGTGCTTGCAGGAGCCTTATACAGGTCCCAGTCACAGAACAGATGTAGATGTTGTCCATACTGAGAGATGCTGTGAGTGTGTGCATGTTGTGAGTACTACCCCTGGTGATGAGTAGCCTAACCCTCATTGGTTCTGCTAATGTGCAGTCCATGGAGGTGAGATTCACCTCTGAGACCTGCCTAAAAATGGCACCATGGGGTTGCCAATAGCCTTGCCCAGCATTCCAAAGCTTTAGGCTGACACATGCAAGTTGGTATGGCATTGTTGCAGGCATGTATCCCATCTGTGCTTGTGTCCCATCTTTCCTGTAGATAACCTACTGGTAAGCAATACAAAGCCTGAAACCTATACATGTCCACTAGCTTCCAAGATAGGCTTTTGAAGTGATTATGTATCAGTAGTCTGTATGCTATTGCTGTACTTAACTGTTGTCTGACTACATAGTGATTTTACACTGTATAACTGTGATCAGAAAACTCTGTATAATCACATATGATGCTGGAGATGGCCTGCACTGTAGAAGTTCACAGATACATAGTAGGCTATCTGCCCAAGGGCATTTAGAAGCATAGTTACAGTGTGGTGGCTTTACCTGCACCATTAATGAAGTAACTGAGCCTCTGTCAAGCATAGCCAATGAAGTGATTCCAGGCACAGTTGCTGGAAGCTGTTGAAGACTGGGGTGCTGTAGGGTGATTGGGGCACATAGTGATCTCAAAAGGGCATGTTAACATAACAACTCAACAGCATTCAATTTCCCCAACAGGTCTTGCAGCTATAAAACTGGAGTGGCCCGCCCACACCCTGGATGTATGTTTCTGGGACACATGATCCCGGGGGTGTATATACTGTTGGCCAGTCACACATCTAGGTTTCCCCTGAAGTGTGTCAGTGAGGGGATATGCCAAATGTAGTTAAGATGTTAATGCATAGTCTCTCAATTCATGTGTTATGTCAGTATTTCGAGAAGCTCACTGGGTGTGGGTGGCTCCGCCTGTTGTGTAACCAAGCTTACACACAGGATTCATGGACATAGGAAATAGGCAAAAGGAACATTAATGTCAATAATGTAATGGCTACAGCATTTGCATAATATCTGTGCAGTCCTGGTTCAAATCCCAATAAAGTTAGAGATGATTTACATGTTACACAGTATACCTTAAACACAGCTTGCATATATAGGTAGTATTCCACAGAATAATAAACATTTGGAACACACAACCACTGAAATGTGTGTTAATCACCCTTGCACTACCAGTGCCTGCTCTGAGAGATAAAATGACCACTGCCAGGATTAGAACACACAACCATGTACTCAATCTTCACAATAACCTACCAGTAAGCTACCTGAGATGTAACAACAGCAGCTGTGTAGTCTGACAAGTTAAAACATAAAAGGGAGGAATGTGTGGAAATAGTACAAACCGCCATGTACCCATTGAAAGGTGTATGCTCTCTCTCTCTCTCTCTATATATATATATATATATATATATATATATATATATATATATATATATATATATATATATATACACATATATATATATATATATATATATATATATATATATATATATATATATATAAATATAGATATATCAGCATATATATATATATATATAGAGAGAGAGAGAGAGAGGAAGAGAGAGAGATCCATGTCGATATATGGGGATATACATATATATGTAGATATATAGATAGGTTAACAACATCTACATTACCATGGAGGTACATATAAATGGAATACCTACCAAATACCGAATACTTGACATACCGACACGCGTAATCATAAGGCTTAAAGACCGAAAGACCACAGTACCAAAACACCAGAAGCATGAGGTTTAAAATCCCAATGTTAAGGGACATTTAGTTAGTGCTTCTGGTGTTGCGGTTCAGGTAGGTTACTGAGTGTAAGTGTGTTTCTGAGGGCTGTGGTGTGTGTAAGTGTATGTTCTGAGTTTGGTGTATTTTCCTGGGGGACTGTAATGTGTGGGTGTGGGATTGCTTTGTGCATTTGTTTGTGTGATCTCAGAGGTAGAACATTAAAATAGGGGGGTGTGGGGGGGTGCAGCCACCCACATGGGGGGTGTAGGAGGGCTAGCCCACCTGCTCATACATAGTGTAGGATGGTTTGTTTGGATGTGGTGGGTGTGCGTGTGTGTGTTCCATGTTAGTGTTACTTTCGTGAGTTTGACTGTTGCTGTTGGTAATGTGGGGTATGGGAGTCTAGGCTTGGTACTGTGGGCGTCGGAATTGTGTACGTTTGGGATTCTGTAGGTATCCTATATACAGCAGTTGAAGTGTTCATATATGAGTATAACATGGACCATAGCAATTACACATTCCGCCATGACCAAACTTTATGAACAAAGGATATGGAGAGTATATGCCTATACACTATTACAAATATGTGCTATGGACATGAGCCAAAGATAGGGTTACCTCCTGTCCCACTTTGTGAGGGACAGTCCCTCTTTGGGCGGTTGTGTCCTGACCAAAAATATTAAAAATGGCAAAAGTCCTGAGATTGTAGGACATAATTATGTCCCATATGTAATGTAATAGTTGCATAACATATTTATTTCTGTATCTAAAATACCTATGCGTTACAAGAAACAGGATAAGCAACTAAACTGCTACAAGAATAAGCTTATATTTAGGCAAAAAAGGAAAGTTCTATCCTTTGTACTGACTGTGGGTTTATGTCGGCCTATAAAATCTGATGTGTGTCCCAAAAATGTCCCACTATGGCCATTTGAAAAGATGGCAACCCTAGCCAAAGAGGGTCAGTCACCAACACAACTTCAATGACTGCAAATACCTATGACAGAAATACACATACAGCTTTCATGTAGCAACACTTTATTACATCCCGATGCATTGCCGAAAGGATTCAAGGACTTACATCACCCGCATGCTATACAGGAACCAATTAACAGTGCCTTAATGAATCAACCTGCAATTACCATAGTATTAGTCCACTAAAGGATAGGTGTTCAAATAGGGAAGGAACCCTCACACACATATTGATTAAGTATAAAAGCAGTTCCTACACACCTGCATCTGCTATGTGCACCCACCAACAACTAGGTAGGCTGTGTGGATCTCTTTACCCTCATCTAATGCCTTGGTAACTGTCTCAAAGAAGTCCACCAGGTTTAGGAGGCATGATCTGCCCTTAACAAAGCCAAACTGGGAGGGGTCAAAGGTTTGGAGGTACCCAATGTCTCTGTGAGTGAGATCCATGATGATGTGCTCCATAGCCTTGCAGACCAGGCTAGTCAGGCTTATAGGGCAATAGGTCCCATGGTCTGTTGTGGCACTACCTTTGTGGAGTGGGATAACTGTTGCTGTGTGCCATTCAGGGGGCACAAAACCTGATGCGAGGCTATTATTGAACATGGTTGCTAGGTGGGGAGCCAGATTGTTCTGAAGTTCGTGTAAAATGCAGCCTGGGATGTTGTCCAGTCCCATGGATGCTGTGATATTGGTTTTAGAGAGTGCAGCTTTTACCTGCATAGTTGTGATTATAGGGATTCTGCATTCTTCTTGTATAGATATGGGCCCTTTAGGGGGGTGAGAGGGGGGAAAGTTAGTACTGAACCTATCTGCCAGGATGTTGGCAATATCAGTTGGTTCTGTAATGTTCGTGCCTTTGTGCTGTAACTCAGAGCAGATCTGGGTGTTGGCATCGAGATATTTGACATAGCTATAGAATGCTTTGTGGTTGTCCTTGGAATTAGTGGCGGTTTTGTGTCCATAGCTAGCTTTGGAGGATCTTTTAAGGGATCTCAGCTTCTTACTGAGGTTGACCAGGGAGCTCCTCCACTCATGGTATTGTACTCTCTTTTGCAACAGTTTCTTCTTTCTGTTGTACAGTTTGTTTATGGCAGGGGACCACCAGATTGGCTTCCTTATTTTGGAAGATAGCATCTTGGTTCAGTTTGGGATACCACAATCCATGCACTCGTGTAAGTGCTTATAGAGTGCATTTGTGTAGGATTCAGCAGTTGTAACTGTATTGTCCGTCTGCATGGGTGTCATGAAGTTCACCACTTCTGTCTTAAGAAGCATGAAGTTGGCTTTGTAGAAATATTATACTGTGGTTTCCTTAATGGGGGTGGGGGCAGGATGTGGATATCAAGAGTGTTTAGCTTATGGTCAGATAGGACCAAGGAGGAGTTGAATTCAGGTGTGGAACACCGGTCACTCATGTTGGTAATGCCTAGGTCTAGGATATTGTTGCCCCTGGTGGGTGTGTAGATAAGTTGATCCAGGGCATTGGAGTTTATGAATTCCAGAAAGCATTGAGCTAATGAGTTGGTAGATGAGTAGTTTTCCCAGTTAATGGTGGGGTAGGTGAAGTCGCCCATTAGTAGGGTGTTTGGTTGAACCCTAATAATTTCCAGTGCATCAAGAAAAGAGGAGTGGGAATCTTGGGGCATGGTGGGGGATCTGTAGCAAGCTACAATTTGGACTGCAGTTTAGCCCAGAGGTAGTTGCACTTAGTTTACCTCAGATGCATTGTGCTGAGCAACTAGCCTGGAGGGGTGGATATCCTTAATGAATATAGACACACCTCCATCTTGGGAGTTTCGGTCCAGGTTACATGGCTGAAAAGTGTGGTATGAGTTATAGCCTGGCAGTGCAGGCATGCTCTCTGGAGCCTTGAGCCAGGTCTCAGCCACTGCATAGATATTGATGTTCTCCATTACAAGGAGTGCCTCGAGTGAGTGCATTTTGAGATTTAGACTTCCAGCATTGAGTAGCATTACCCTCAGTTTGTGCTTGCCTGTTTCTGTTATGATGGTGAATATGTTATTTGAACCTTGCCTAAAGAAGGCACTATAGGGGCAGCAAGAGCCTTAGCCAGTATCAGGAATCCCAGGTGCGACAGGTGCAGGCCATCTGTGGCAAAGCATTGTGATCTGTCAACCATGTCATCCCAAACAGTCAGATACTGGATCCCCTTAGAATGACATCAGAAGCTTAGCCAATTGTTGAAGTCAATCCTTGTGTCTTTGTACTGCGGTATCATTCTGGGTGATGGCAGAATGCTATTCAGGGCTAGGTTCATACCTACCTGGGCTACAAGATTGGAGAGCTCTTCCATGTCTCTTTTCATGTAGTCCAGGGAGGTACATCTCAGGTCATTCACACCAACATGGACAATGACAGAGTCATATTTGCATTTGTTGAGGAGTGACCTGAGTGCCTGGGTTATGTGGCTGATCCTGTTGTCCGACAAGCAGCTGACAGTAACTTTCTCCTTGTTTAGCCTGGTGAATGAGACATCAGTGTTCCTGACTATAGAGTCACCTATGACTAATGTGTTGGGTAAGTTGACTTGCCTTATTGGCTGTGGTTGAGTGGCACACTGAGTCTGTGGACTACGTGCCATTGGGGTTGTGTTTGGGGATGGAGGCTGCTTGTGTTTCCACTTTGGAGATCTCTGTTGCTTAGACAGATTATTATTGAGAGCCTCCGCAAATGTTTTTGTGTTACTATGTGTGGATTATGGTGGTGTAGATTCAGTGAGACTATGTGATGAGTGCTGTGGTGCAAATGTTTACCTTCTCCACATGACTGTCTGGTCCATTCTTGGTTGGAGAGAGCTTTACCTCCAGTTTGGCTAGATAAGTGCATCTCTCACAGGTTATAGTGTTGGGTGGTAGGCAGAGAAGGTTGTCTGTGCACATGAGGCAATTTCTACATTGCCTCAAGATATCCAGATTCATCAGACAGACAGGAGAGAACACTGGGAGCTAACCCTTGGACATGCCTGAATATAAAACTATTTCCCCCTAGATAAGTGAGGAAAATTAGTACAAGAGCTGTTTTACTCTAAGCAAGTGAAAAAAGTACGTACAAAAACTGTTTACCTCTAGGTAATGAGGAAGATTGAGTGCTATAGTAATTAATAGCTTACGTAGTGCTTACAAGTTCTGAACAAGTGCTGAGCATGAATAAGCAGTCCAGATAGGGTCTTGGATAACATAAACACACTGTCCCCCCACCAACAGGTACAGAATCTATATCCATGTACACTACAGAGCCCCTGTAACCACAACTATGCAGGTACAAGCTGCATTCAGCCTGCATGGGACGTGTCCACATCCCAGGTTGTATCATACAAATATGGCAAAACAAGTTGCTCTCCACATACACATCATGCAAAACATAGCTTCATGTCAGGCTGTGTACACAATGAATGGTGCACACCAACAGGTATCACAACCCACAAAGGGGGAGACACCACTGATAATGGGAAGTACTGCACTGCTACCCTGCTGTGTCTGGTCTGAAAGGCCATAAACCTTGATCAACTTATTTGATATCACCAGTACAGATGTAGATGACAGTAAGGTTGATTTCACACTGCATATCATAACCTTGCCAGGTCATAAGACATCATCACCCATACTGTGTTCCATGTACACTCAGTATACTAGATGTACATTCCTATGTCACAAGAGTGTTTTGCAACGTAATTGCTGGCAGAACCAACACTACAGAAGTTGTCTGAATAATACATGTACATCACACCAGTGCCAGCTACAGTAAGACAGGGTTAATTCATTGTACTCTCCCCTCATTGTAGTCTATACCACACAGACTAACATAAGGCATCTGCCTATTGAAGTATGCGAATGACTATGACCTAGGAGCAATAGCTGACTCAAAGTGTTGTGGACAACATACAGAAGGGGCTTTGTGGGCAAGGTGTGTGACATATGGGCACAATCTGACAGCTACATATTGCATTATCACCCCTATGTTAATAACCTTGTACCCATGAACTACCACCTAGGCAGCGGTCAACATAATGGACACTGTGTGTAAGGGATGCAGCTGGGCAGTTGTCTTTCCTGTGATAGTTACATCACCATACCTGTCAGGTAGTCGTATATGGCAACTCTAATCATGACAGTGTGCCATCCATGAATATAGAGATCATTGTCCAGCTATACTCAACACTCAAGTGACCCATATCAGATCACATATTTCCTTTAAGGAGTACTGGCCATGTTCAGATGGCCTACACCAGCCTTCCCAATCCCCATCTCCACTATGTAGAATGATGCCTACCCTGAATAAAGCCATGTCCAACCCAGTGATGTTGGACATGCTACATGTACACATCCTGATCTCAAACACATACTTCATGGACATTCACCTTCCTAGTACTAGGATCACGACATGCTGGACAGATTCATGTCCCATATACTTTACATACTCCTGCCATACTATGCATTCCTGTCCAGCAAAGCTGCACATTGTCCCCCTCTCAGACATGGTGTGATGACTGCATGGTAAATGTATCATTAACCCTGTGGATCAGTTATGTGGCACTGCTCCACCTGGCCCAGAAACTCGTCTGTCAGCTACAGCTAGGTGACCTTTCGTTCTAGATTCATTCATGACCCAGGGCATAAAGCCTACTAGTTGACTTTGACTGTACATGCTATAGTTGATATCCATCCCTGAAAATACCACCATCTGGCTAGCCAGTGTCCCATGTGTATCACATGTGCAACACAGGTGATACATGGCAGGATGTTGAACTGCTGTACAGTGCCATGTAGATGTATATGGCAAAACACATACATGTAAAAACTTCCATGAGCAAGTCTGCAGGGTCACAGGTCATGTCCGTTAAGGCAGTGTAAGTCTTTATATGGAACATATACATCGCATCAAGGTTGACTACATTAATGTGGACACATCCAGCCATGTGCTGATAGGTAATAATACCAGTACAGGCAAATGGACATGCCCACATCAAGACAGCATCCACATGGAGTATGAGCAATGTAATCAGGTGATACACACACATATATGGTGATAATATCCAATCACCATTTAGTGTCAAATGTGTGTGACACAAACATGTCAGTAATGTCAGTGTCATGTAGATTTGCAAAGACAGCTATTCAATTGTAATAAATGTGATACACATGTATGTTCAGCTGTAGCTCTGTACATCTCTGTGAGTTACTGTGACCTGTCTCCATCATTATGTCTTCCAGGTATGCCATGTGCAAGGCTACCACCTTATAACTGCTTGGAGGATGAGGCCCTCATCCCATACCTATATGACAATCATGATGGCCTATTCAGCCATGCACCACAGGATGCACAGCAGTGGGATGCCCTGTGGAAGGAACTTCGCAGGAGGGTTAATGATGTGGTTGGCCACAACCACACATACCAGCAGGTGCACAGACACTGTACAGACCTCTTTAGATGGGCGAAACAGTGTGTGAATGCAATCACCAGGGAACAAGGTGCAACAGGTGGTGGGCCACCAACCCAGCCCCCACTCACATGTACCGAGGAGCTACTGGCCAACCTGGGAACACCTGCAGAACAACATCCACAAGCCTTAGCTGATATCATGGAGGTGGGTGTCTCTCAACCACCAAGCCTGGAGTTGCCTGGTAAGTCACTACTGCACCTAAAACAACTATATTCCATATAGTTACATGTGTCACTGTACAATATGTAATGTAACATCATATGCAAGGCATGTATACACACATGCCACATACTATAGTATGCTACTCTGTGTATGCACACATGTGCATACTCCATAGTATAGTCTATTGTACTGGTGTTTGTGTTAACATGCACATTGCACCCTGTAGCTATCATACAGGCATGGATAATGATCATACTGCTGTGTTACTCCTATTTAGGTACCTCTGGCATTCCGCTGCAACAGCAGCCCATTGCAGGTGAGACTGTTATTATTTATCAGGCATGTTAATGCACAGATCTTTCTGCCATGTGGCCATTTACCACATGTACACAAAATGTATGGTCCTGTCACAATATACAGGTCGGACCTGCAATGCATCACAATGGCTACCCATGTGCAATACTTGCAAACTATGTGAAACACCGACATGAAACCTCACAAACTGTCATTGCCAGATGTGTGGACAGCTGTGCATACAATGGGTAGATGCTGTTCACTGTAGGGACATGTACTACAGATCAGAACTACACATCTGAGGAATACAAACAGTACTACACAGAGAGCTGGAGTATGGCCAGCCCACAGGATTCACAGGTTTGGATCATACCCCTGCTATGAATGTCACACAATGTGATGTTCTATCTGACATGTCCATGCCATCTAGTGGGCTGGCTGCAACACTGCCTAACTATCCTGAAAAACATATCCCACATACCAAACATACCACCCTTTGTCTACATAACCCTGTTGTCAGTGGAGCATATGACATCTATGGTGTATGTCATATGGGACAACACAGACATATGAAATAGATGCCCGTCACAATCATTTGGCCAAACACATGTACACATATGGCCATGGAGGATGGCCAGAGACATGAAGCAACACACACAGTAGATGTGATGTGCTTGTGTGTACACTCTGTCGTACATTGGCTCCACATGGTCCAACTATGGCCTTTGTGTAATGGTTATATTGCAGATGTGGAACACTAGACATCCTACAGGCCTGTGTACATCTTGTGTAGGTGTGACATCAATCCACCACTTAAGATGTGTTGAACATCTTGAGTGTGTCACGACATGAGAGCAGTCACCTGTACAGTATCCACATCAGCCCACAGATACAGTACATTCCCCTTGCTGGTGTCGGACATCAATGTCATCCTTGCTCCTCATGTGTGTGTGTGTGTGTGTGTGTGTGTGTGTGTGTGTGTGTGTGTGTGTGTGTGTGTGTGTGTGTGTGGTACACAGATGTCATGTGGGACATGGTGTACCGATGACTTTGCCATGTCTGGCCATAGTTGCTAGGCAGCAGCAATATGGTTGCAGATGTGCAGGGGTGTCATCTGTATACCCTTCAGTGACCTGTGTCACACATTCCAAATCATGGTTTAGTGTGTATACACCTCAGTGACGTGGGTCACATTCCACAGTTTATATGTATTGTATCTGAATACAGTCATGGCTATGAACTGTGTGTGCAACTCACACTGTATAGCAATAGAGACACCTCATGATTCTCTGCAATGGCTATGCACATCAGCTAAATGTGCAATATATCTGTAGGGTGGACAGACAACACTGCATTGGGACATCATTACCCCACTGTATATTTGACAGGACACCATTGTGTTAAATATGTATGCATGTCATTGCACACATCAGCAGATCACATGTCATACTACATGTGATTATCAAGGTCATATGCCACACATCAGGCAGGTGTACTGTTAACCTGTGCTGGTCTACATGGTGTAACACAGGGATGTATGCTAACTCCTACTAGGATTGTGTAATTTGCATGCCTTCTGCTATGACACATGCATGCTGTTGTGTGCAACCCAGGGCTGTATGATAACTACCACTATTATTGTCTGAGCTGCATGCCGTCTGCCGTATCACATGCATGTTGCATACCTTCTTTCATATCACATGCATGTTGGGTGCCATAGCGTGTGTCTGTGTGTGTTTGTGTCTGTGTGTGTGTCTGTGTGTCTATTGTATAGATTGCAATGTACAGTCCTTCTCTGCCCCTCACAGGTGATGTAGGTGTGTTCCCCTCCTGCTGTCCATCTGATGTTAGTGTCCCCACAGACTCTAGCAGTGATGATGAACATATGATTGAGGCACAGGCAGGGTTGTCAGGGGCTGAATCTGTGCCATTGGTTGCCATTCCACCTATACCCCCCTCATCCCCTCACACAGTTCTCATGCCTACATATACCCCATCACCAGTGGCCATAGAGGAAGGACAGTTGGCATGTGGTAGCTTGGAACAGGAAAGTGTGGGGGCTATGGAAGGTGTGCCTGCACACCATGGTGTCAGCCAACTGACTGGTGATGCCCCACACAGGCACGTGGCCAGTGCTGCTCATAGGAGGATCTCTGGCCAACATGGCCCTGCAAGACAAAGTGCAGCAGCTGGTGTCTCAACAACAGGCACTGGTAAATGCTCAACAGCAGATTTCTGAAGCTTTGGATAGACGATTGGTTGACATGGTTGGAGTCCTTGACCATGGCATGACAATCCACGAGCATGAGCTGTCTGTGTTGTAACATCTGGTAGGAGTGAGGTGTTGGGCACATGGACGTAGGCCTGCTACATCACCTGTTTCAGGTCTACATGAATGAGCTACCTCACATGCCCGCTCCCATAGTGGCAGTAGCAGCAGCAGTGCAGCTGGTGCTGTGCTGTCCACACCACGACACAGCAGGCCACGTGCACATGGCCCTGGATGGTCCCAACAGGGACATGGTTCCAGTGGATATGTGTCATCAGACAGTACCCAATCTGCACCTCTGCCTGGTAGTGCCCGTGCAACCCCTGGCAGGCACAGGTCAAGTGGCCGTGGCCGAACACTGTGAACTGTAAAACCTGGCCTATACAGTCTGCAGCTGTCAGTAATACCCCTGTGTAGGCCAGACACATGCCAGAACTGTGTGCATACATACACGCACACACTGGAAACATATGTAGGGCACTGCAACACACACATGCATAATATCCACACACACCCAATTAGATCAAAGGCCCTAACCCACACACATGATGTCATCCAATGGTGCAGCCTAGGCCTCTGGTAAACATTATCACCCTGTGCATATGATGATGCCTGTGCTGCATCCCTGTCATCCACACCATCGGTGCAGGGACATGCTCATATGGTCTGATGCACAGGGTGAACAGACTAGGAAGATAAGTGTAGATTACAATTGTTGTGTACTGCTGACAGGCGACAGACATGCCATGTAGTACAGGTGTACAATGCATTTCATACTGTTAACAGTGTGCGTCTTGTGTAACAACAGTAACTGCATGTTGGTCATGATGTTCTGCTTTCCTCCTTCGGGTCTAATTGCATGTGCCGGTGGATGTCAGTGTTTGCAATTAGTGCCCCATATGTAAATGTGGGCTACTCACAGGTATGTATGAAAATACCAGCGGGCACCTTGTAGCTTCCACATCACAGTTAGAACGTCCCACGTTCCAAACACGTCTACTGATCCAAGAGCATGATAGCTGTGTATTAAGCTACTGTGGCTACAGATGTGACATCCATACTGGGTGACATCACAGGTACAGTTACATGAAGTGGTGAGGTAAGAGAGCAGTCTAGCTGATGACAATGGTAGAGGCCAGAGGGAAGTGTGATGCCTCATTGGGAAGCAGTAATACACGTACCCATGACAGGATGCGAACACACAACTGCACCCACACACTCAGGTATTGACACAAAAGTATTCAGTGACACAGTAACACACCCACACACTCACAGATTCACCGACACAGTAACACACACTCACACACACAGTTGCTAGTGTTGAGGTGAGGACCCCTGCCTATGCGCAAATCATCATTACAGTACTGTGCACCTACATGACGTGCCACAGAGAATATACATGTACAGGTAGTCAGTATGGCCTAAGATCAGGGACATCAACACAGATAGTAGATTGCATTGCCTGGATGGGGGAGGGGTCTTATAACTCATTACATCTGAGTGATGCCTCCAGGTGCATCTGCAGTTACCCCCTACTGCTCTTCTAGGCGTCAAATATTACCTGTTCGTACTTGCAGTAATAATTCCAAAACCACGCTACATACAAGGTATCAGAATATTTTATCTTGAAGCATACATGATTGTAAACACAATTGTACTGATATTTGACCTCTGTCAATGAGTATTTATTATAATTGTAAGGTGATAACTTCATTTTTTAAAGGCTTAGGCCACACCCACTAGGGGTTAAAGGTACACACTCAAAAGACTTGTACTGGAGGGAATGGTAACATACATCCTCACTCCAGGGACCAGACAGCCAGACACACACACACACACACACACACACACACACACACACACACACACACACACACACACTGTGGCATTCACTATCGAATACACATATTTCACGCACATACAGATACCTGACATGTGTGAGATACACACCCCTGCCTATGTCCTGTTTACTACGTTGCAGTCTGTACAGATGTCTACAACAGTGTACAGGAGAGTGAGTAACAATTGATATGTATTCCCCACCATACGTGACATATATGGACACACACGCAACCACACATACCAGTACTGTGAATCAAACACCTCCCTATCTCATGATTGTATGACAGACTTACAGCAGTATTGTATGTGTTACAAAGTGTACTGACGCTTCCTTTGGCAACTGTGCTGATATATGCACATGGGAGGTCTTAACTGTTACAGGTGTCAAGTGATTTACCTTCAGTGTCACCCTGACCACTGTCTATGTTGTGTGTGTTGCCCTTCAATTAACAAAACCATTGCTTAGCGGTTACACAGATTATTGTACGACCACTTGTGACACACTTGTGAGCTGTCCTCAGCAAAAATCCATCTGCAAAGATGCCCCACCACATAGTTATGTCCACACATCTGTCCACACCTGAGGTACATCTTTCCGTACTTTCAGCATATCACCATATACAGTTGGCAATGTTGAGGCTGCATTGTAACTGCATGATGTACTAAAACAGACGTCACCTGCATACATCAACAACAGCACACGCATGGTATCTGAATGCACACCACTACATGTACATGTGTGTAGGTCTTACAATCATGTCATTTGGGCATGTTTGTAGGCATTGCAGTTGGTGAACATGTGTAATGACATACATGACACATGGACTGTTGTATGATATGATAGATGTAATGGATGACTAGTACAGAGGGAATGTTACCTCTGTCAACATTGATATCACACCTTATGTACTGTTAGCATTCAGCAGCCATGGACCTACATTCCATGAGCAAGTGAGCAATGGATGTAGCCACCTGTCTGCACAAAGGACAACAACAGCTATGCTATTTACATATATGTTGTATGTGTGTGGCATGTACATATCCAGGGCAGGTACATGTATGTCATATCCAAACATGAGGGTGTTTATTGGTGTACAGCAGCAGTCATCTGTTAATGCTGTAAATAACCGAGGGCCCCTGGTATGTGTACAGCTGACCTGGTTATAAACAGTGGTATAATTGCATTGCATAACACATGATGCAACTGTGTCAGTACATGGGTACTCTGCACAGTTGATGTAGAGCTTGGTACAGTCCACTGGTCAAGGGTCACATGGTGGTGTACTATTATATGTCCTACCACATGTATGGATGTGTGATGATGGTCTGATGACATGGTGGTGTCTGAGGGTTACATCCTAGAATGCAGCTTTTGACACTGTGTCCTGCACCTGACTCATCTGTGATGCCTTTTGTGGGAGTACTGATCAGTACATGTGAGTGGCCTTTATGTATGTGGGGACACCACCACCTGGAGTGGTCCGTACATGTGTTATGGCCCACATGTCTGGTTCTGAGGTATATGGTGATAGTGCTATTGTGCACTATAGAGCCTTCAGCCAGGTGTTCCTCACTGCACAGATATCAGTACTCCCCATTGTTGGATCTACAGTGAGCAGCTGTGATTACAGACGTTACACATCTAGCACTGGTTAGCATAAGCATACAATGCACTTGTCCTTTAGGTGTCAGGGTGTTATCCTGTGTTTAGGACATTTGCCTTGGAATGGCACTATATGGGCAAATGCGACTTAGGTATTATCCCCACTCCCTTGAATCATGGATGCATGTGATATGTGACAAAGGCCTGTTTACTTTCAATCATGTCATCCCAGAATGACAAACATTGGACAACCTCGTAATTACAGCAGGACATTGGCTCATTGTGTTGGTGAAGCAGTTGCCACTCCTAGCAAGACATCACTGCAAGTGATAGTATTGTGCTTGTTATAGAATGGTACATCTAAGGTGACAGACAGCAGCAGACATTGTGTACAAGACCGGTGTCAGATATATGTAGTGCAGCGTTCCTGCTAACAATGTCATCTACTAACACCAGAGTCCATTACAATGTGTTTTTTATGTCTCACTGTAATAGCATCGCCACTGTGGCCTTCCGTGTTTAGAATCAGAGTGCATCCCAGACAGCCCTGTGCTACCAAGTGTATGAGCATGCCCAGTATAACCTTGTGTAGATGGACACATAGTGCATTCCGAACAGCCCTGTGCTACTTAGTGTGTGAGCATGCCCTGTGACACCTTGTGTCGGTTATGTGTCTCTATGTGCATGGGCATAGCCATTGTAACCCTGTATAGTGATAGTAGTCGTCCATTCCACATACTCCAGATCAGGATGGATTCCTACTTTAAACACACAGGTTCACAGGTATGTACATCTTAACTGCCAGCATCCCTGTTGATGTCTGCATTCCTAGAAGGTCATAATGACAGCCTTGAAATGTGTAATCTGTGTGGCGCGACTCATAACTATGTAGTATTGTAATAGTGATCTGTAGATAGGCAGGTGTTCTGTTCTGATGTCACCCACCTAGAAATACACCTCTGGGAGTGCTGTGACCCAGTAATCTTGGTAGCACATTCTGTAACTGCGTAATGCTGTAGTGTGATAAAGTAGTTAGGTCGGTGTTCTAATCCCAGACTTGCCAAGTGTGTGGGTGTGTGTGTGTGTGTGTGTGTGTGTGTGTGTGTGTGTGTGTGTGTGTTTGTCCCAGTCTGCCTGAGGACTGAATAATGCTTTTAGACTGCTCACACTCCACACAATTCCTATACCCACCTTTGGCAAGGCTGATGATGTCACACACCTAGAAATACACCTCTGGGAGTGCTGTGACCCAGTAATCTTGGTAGCACATTCTATAACTGCGTAATGCTGTAGTGTGATAAAGTAGTTAGGTTGGTGTTCTAATCCCAGGCTTGCCAAGTGTGTGTGTGTGTGTGTGTGTGTGTGTGTGTGTGTGTGTGTGTGTGTGTGTGTGTGTGTGTGTGTGTGTGTGTGTGTGCCTGCATGAGACAAGTACAGTGCTTTGTAGAGTATGCACTCTCTGTACAAATCACATGACCACCTTTGTCAATCCTGCTGTTGTCACCCACCTAGGTATACACCTGTAGGTGTTCTGTAACCCAGTATTTGCCGTAGTGCATGCCCTAAAAGCGTATTGCTGCAGTGTGATATGGTAGGTAGGGGTTCGTATACAGGACATGGCAAGTGTGTGTGTTTGGCTGTCAGAGCCTGTGTAGAGGTGGCTGTGAATGTCTAACCACTGGACATGTTGGGGAGCGGATTTTGTAGTTTTCCTATATGTCTGTCTTATGACACATTGGCCACCTCACGAGGAGTACAGCTGTCAGTCAGCCACAGGACTGTGTTGGCAAGCCATACCCCTACATCTGGCAAAAGGCCTGGTGAACAAAGTATGCAACCCTACTAGTACCTGGTATATGTCCTGCACCCATGTGCCATGCACAAACACACTTACCTAGGATATCCCGCTATGTTGCTAGTACCATGCACATTGATGACAGATAGTAGGCATGGTGTGAATGCAGTGGGCTGCAGTGGACATGGCACCCTGTACAGTGGTACAATAGGCACATATTTGCGGACATTGTGCCTTCACTATGTTCCTCACTGGATGCCTGCAACATATGTGGTGCCATCAAATGTAATCCACAGAGGCCATACCATGCCATACACACGTGCCCTGTATGGACCAATGCCACTGACAGCAGGGAATACCTGTATCATGCTATCAATGCAGGTGCAGGGTCAACCTGCTCACTATAAGCAGGTTTCACCACACCAGGCCAGTATTGGCATATCGGGGGATAACAGTCTGTGCGCACAGCATGTCCTACCAAACCAGGTACACCTGTACATGTCACTGTGCAGTATTGTGGGACATGCACATCCCAGGCAATGTCCATGTGAAGGACTATCAAACACAGACATGGCATGCATTGCAAAGCTATGGCCATACACACTGGTAACCAGGATGTTAGGGCAGATCATGCAGTACCCATCTGTGTGGGACATTGCAGACACTACACCCCTGTACTGCACTGCACACCATTGTCGGGTGATGCGATGCCAAGGATTACCCCTCACCCAGCCTTGTATAGCCATCTTGCACAGCCAACCACTACACACCCATGAAGCAATGCATACATGCATGTCAGTACTGGCACGTTGTGTCTGCATGTGGGTTATGATGTTCCAACCACAGTCACTCCCATTATAACCCTCGTTGGCATACCAACAGATGTCAAACAATTTCACATGCTCTAGCCCATAGAATCTCCAGATATCCCCTGTGGTACATGTAGTCATGTGCATTACTGCAGTGTGGCAAACTAAGTAGTTAGGTTGTGTATTTGTGGCGCTGTCAAAGAGTGTCAATGCGAGTCCATTAGAGAGTGTGGTTGTGGTGACAATGGCACCCATTCACATAGACAGTCATGTGTGCCACACCTAATGTATGTCTACTATATCTCTGTTGCAGATGTCTCTCACCTACACACATATATGTTCTTACAGCACAGCAACATGTCGGCTTTGTGGCACATGTAGTAATGTCATGCACATGTAATAGTAATGACTAGTCAGTCAGGGGTTTGACCCCTGTACTCTTAAGCGTGTGGCAGACGATGCTTAGGGTTAAGTCTCCAAGCCCTTCTCTGGTGTACTTTGCCTGTCCCACCCACACACTCTCTGGTGGATGTGGAGGTATACACCTGCTCAGCAGCAGCATGTGTATTGTAAGTGATGGACATGATCAGGTGATGGCCTCTGCACCTATTGCAGTCCTCCTATAGCTGATTGCATGTGGAACTGCTGTGATGGTGTTCCCATAGCCATTTGCATTATAAACACAGTACACTATCTAGGAAAAACTTGTTGGCATTTGGCCATGACAGTCACTGTGAGTGGTGCCTGGATGTAGTGTTCTGAAAAGGCATCACAGATGATATCTGGATGTACCTCAAACATCATACACAGTGGGAAATAGCCTAAAGACAGGAGGGTGATATGCCACACATGACTACAGCATGTAAGTGTAGCTATGCTGCATTGAGACTACTGCCTGTTTAACATGTTGTGTGTGGTAATGGCTATTCTGCATGTTTTAATACAGACATGGCAGTACTCTGTTTGTGAGGGACCCTCATCTGTAGGGCCATCTGTGAACTGGTCAGTTTGTGGAACCATTTGTTTCCTGTGTTACACACTGAACACACATCTGTGCAATGCAGGAGCATAGTGTGAGGATTGCAGTCAGTACATGATGATAGGGATGTGTTACTGCCATCGCATCCCTGACTGGACATATGTCACATGAAGCTGTGTTATGACAGACACTGTCTGGGGTTCCCAGTGACAAGCCAATAATGGGCAACTGTTCATAGCTGCCGTCACACGTCTACTACACATTGTACAGATGGCATGCAGTATATATGCATGTGTTGTGCTCCCTCTGCAAATGTATACCATCTGTTGAGCTGGGCTGATAGTGATATCTATGCATATTGTTGTAGGTAATCTTGTATGCTGTTGTCTATCACTAAGCCATATGTGGGTTTAAACTGCAAAACCATAGGCTGAATGAGTTGGGAGATCCCGGCAGAACCTTCTGTCCCACTTCAGCTGACCATGGCACCGGGCACCAGCACATCTGGGGCCCAGCCTTGGACATCAACCTCTGTTGGCTCTGCACCACCTTCTGGTGGTACCACCACTGAGGATGAGGCATGTCCCCCCCTGAGAGCAGGACCAGACAGGTACATGTCTGCTGTCATGCCGTCTTGGATGTGTTGCGCTGGGGGCTCACTAAGGGGTTCCGAAGCCAGATATGCAAGCTTAAGGGTGGAGTGTCACATTTACAGGGTGATGCTGCCCCTCCTGGACAGCCGCCAGCACTGACTCCTTTGCAGCTGTTTCGGTGCAGTGGCAGCTGCCCATGGCTTGGGACCTCTGTCCCACTGTTCCCATGGGCTTGTGAATGCTGAACACCCATCCCCATCCGAGGTATATTCCCCCACATGTGTCATATACCAACGCTGTATGCTGTGTTGTCTGTGATCCTACCCTACCGATCCTCCACAGCCATACATACTGTCCTTCCCCCACATCTGACCCTCACCCTACGGAAACATAAGGCCAATCGGCTCCTAGGACAACATCTGCCCTATACATAGCTGTCCATTTTACACACGTGCCCACTAGACACATGTAACCCTTGTAATATGCATCACAACATACTCCTGTTATCCTCACCCCTGTCCCTCAGGTGCACGATCCTGGTATGCACATCAATCCTAAATGGTCCAGGTACATGTGATGAGGACAACCCCATTGTACACACAACACCACCGGTCCCTCTATGGTTACCTCATTTACCTTTATCATGATGATGATGTTGCACACAGCACCTTGCAAGAGTACTGTTCACACATAATGATTGGACAGGTACTGTTGTGTTAATGTACATTACATGCACAGAGTGATGTATAAGGCCAATGTGCAACTGTTTGCATGTATGAATGACACATGTCTGTCTGGGGGAGTCTTGAGATTACATAGAACAACACCACTACATAATACAGGCATCACTGGTGTTTCCCTTTTCATTCCTTTGTAATGTTTTGTTGCCACATGGTATGTTCCTGATATATCTCTATATATGTATGCACCTATATGCTGGACATAAACACTCACATATACATCTACATGATGGGATACATTCCTATACTGTTGAATGACTGTGCTGTATGATATGTTTGTGGTACTGTCCGTTGTCTGTATATCTGCCATGGTGTATTGGTAAATCACATTAGCTGTGTGTGCAGGGTCCTGGTTCCGAGCCTTGCACAGGACATTTATTTGGTTGCAGGGCAGAACAAGGCCATTGGATACGGAGGGAGTAAGGCACATTAAAGCAGTTGTGAGCAGGTGTGCATGGGTTTGCATGGTGTTAAGCAATGCTAACCTCTGGTTACAGCTTCTTACACTTGGTTAGCCTCTATATTGCTTTACCAGTGCAATACTCACATACTGGTAGCCAAACAGGCTTACACCCGCTTGCTCCCGCACTTGCAAATGCACCGACATTGGTGCTTGCATCTGACACTCACACCCCTGGGTGGGATCGAGGACCACAATATTACCTTGTGATGCCTATTACATCAGATTACATGCCTACAGTATTGCGAATGGCTGCCCATTAGGCGATGGCATGCTGTTCGACTGTACGGAATCGGCGGCCTGTCCAGTGATTTAATCATATTATTTGTGTGTTCCTCTTACAATCTGCTCCCATCTGGCTGATACTTGGGAACCGAGACTCTTCAATACAGACAAGTAATTGGGTTTTGGGACCCACATCTGTTGGCCGAGTCATGCTACCGCATACCTATCATAGGGTTGCCACCTTTTCAATTGCCCAAGGTGGAACTTTAGGGTTACCACCTGTCCCACTTTGCGAGGGACAGTCCCTCTTTAGGCAGTTGTGTACTGTGAAAAAAATCAAAAGATAGCAAATGTCCTGAGATTTCAGGACAAGAATATTTCCTAAGTTTTCTTTAATAGTTGCATAAAACAGTTATTTTCTATATGAAACTTCTATATGTTCTGTGAAGTAGCATAAGCAATTCAAATGTTACTAGAATAAGCTTTTATTTGTGCAACAAAGTAAAGTTCTGTACTATGCATGGCTGTAGGTATGTTTTGTCCTGGAAAATCTGACATTTCTACAGAACATGTCCCACTCTGGGCATTTGAGAAGGTGGCAACCCTATGGGACTTTTTTGTAGAGACGGCAGATTTTGCAGGGCAAAACATATCCACAGCCAGTACAAAGGAAAGTACTTCACTGTTTTGCCTAAATAAAAGCTTATTCTTTTAGCATTATAGTTGCTTATCCTGTTTCTTATAACATTTAGGTGTTTCAGATACAAAATAATTGTTTTATGCAACTGCTACAGACAATATAGGAAATCTTTGTCCTAAAATCTCAGGATATTTGCCATAATTTCAATTATTTTGTAGGACACAATTGCCCAAAGGGGAGTGTCCCTTGCAAAGGTGGACGGGTGGTAACCCCAACCTATTATTCTATCATCTTTCTAAGGTAGTTGGCGGAATATGTACTTTCTGTCACTATCAGACCTCTCATATGAATGGGGAAGAATGAACACTGAATCAGGGACACTGCATAAAAAAATAAGGGACATATTTAGCAGTTTGGTGCTATTAAGCTGACACATTGACAGACCCAGAGCATATGTATTCATACACATTGTCTGAGGTACATGCTGTTTATGAATCTTACATGTTGTCATTATTCATTACGTGTATTCCACCACCTTTCCTCCTAATATCACTAGATCTAGGAGGGTTAAGGTGGGACAGAGTTAGATTCTGAGTCGTAATCATGGACATCGCCGGTAATTGGGGACAGTTCAATGGAATGGTCCCTATGTGTTCGCCTAATAGTTTACAGACTATCCAGTGGATGTGTTCTTAGGGTTTGGGAGGTATGGGAGTCTGCTATGCCCACATCAGAATATTACTTACATCCACGGGGTGGTCCTAATACAGCTCTGCCGGGCAACACCTGCACGCCTAGGCCCATAATCACATACTCATAGTTCCCCTACCTGCCACTCCTCTACAGCACTCATCCTTACTGTGGGCGCAGGTGGGGCATAAACACACCACTACACACTGCCCACTTTCCCCGTGTCAGGACACATGTTGTACGTTGTGTCGACTCATGTGTCCGTGTACATCTACAGCCTGGTCGGATAAATCATTACAGGGCCTGGCTCCAAACACTAATTTTTGGTGTCCCACAAGGGACATACATCAATGTCCATGTTTCAAGTGTAGACCTTTCAGATCTCTCTCACTGGTCGTTTCCTGCCAGTGGTCTGGGAAGCAGAGGTGTATTTACCTTTATTGCGTGTCTGTATGTCTCACCGGCCTAGCTGGGGGGTGGGGGGTGCACGTTTGTTTATTGAACCTCCCACCAACATATGCCTGGCCTGTGAACATATGTTACCCGTAACTGCTGTATCATATCCTAGGTATATATATATATATATATATATATATATATATATATATATATATATATATATATATATATATATATATATATATATATATATATTTACTGTAACATATATGTATATATATATTTACATTAATATATATATATATATATATATATGCATATATATATATATATATATATATATATATATATATATATATATATATATATATATATATATATATATATATATATACATATTTGTATATATATATATGTATAAACTAACGACATATGGGTCTATGGTTGTCTGCATATGTATAGATTCATATGTGGGTATGTATCTGTATTCTTTCTCTGTATGTATACATTCGTACTACGGTGAGGGAGAAGCATATCTCTATCTCGCTATGGCTAGATATGCACACATATAGCTCTACATATATACATCTACATCTGTTTATTCCGTTTCTTGCCATATAGATTACACTTTGCTTTAGTGGGTCTCACAGTAGGTGTGGCTGCTCATTGGGCGATGCCTCTACCCAATGAACACATTCGCTTGAATCCCTAGGGCTGTCCATATTGACCAACATCAGCCAACACCTGCATACCTAGACCCATAAGTAGCTACCCATAGTTCCCCCACCCTCGTTTCCTCGACAGCACATGTCCTTACTCTGGGACCTGGTCGGTTTTGGACACACCACTACACGCTGCCCACTCTCCATTCACGGGACCCATTTCATACAATTGTCTTAGCCCATGGGTAATCAGGGTTACCCACCCTTGTATTCCAAGTCTGTATACACTGCGGACAAAATGGACGATCTATCACATTCGTATGGTTTGGCCAATTTTTGGGGTGTCCCGCAAGGGACGCTCCAGTATGTGTTCCATGATTAGAATACATGGATGCACTGTGTCCCCCCCCAGTTGTATCCTGCCTGTGGTCTAGGTAGTAGTGGACACTTTATATTGATTGTGTCTATAGTTCCCATGTCCGGCTGCAGGAGGGGGTGGAAGGGCATGCTGCGTGAGTCATGTGACTTGCCTAGGCTCCGCACTTCCATTGCCATAGCCTGTGAACATATGTCATTCCTGTGTGCTTTTTCCTATCATAGCTGTATATCTCTATATATGTACGCACATACACACACACACACACACACATATATATATATATATATATATATATATATATATATATATATGTATATATATATATGTATGTATATATATATATATATATATATATATATATATATATATATATATATATATATATGCATGTCTGCAACCATATATATATATATATATATATATATATATATATATATATATATATATATATATATATATATATATATATATATATATATATATATAGATAGATATATATATATATATGTGTGTGTGTATGTGTGTGTGTGTGTGTCTGTAAACCAATACATTCCCCATGCATATGCACTTACACATGAGTAATGGTGGTAATATATGCTTCACCTGCATACCGTGCTTTATTCATTATGACACCGACACTTCACTCCAGTTATCTTGTAATCAGTATTTAGCACGTTATACAGCGGACAGATGTCACAATATGTTCATGTATGGATTACCGATGGTAATTGGAATGTGATACAGTGTGATTCGGTATGAGAATGTCTATTCATTAGGGGTTGCTCTAACGAATGCACTATTGCTGTGCCACTCCATATGCATATATACCCATGGCTCTTGGTTCCCCAAACCCACCCCAATGTCTCCCTAACACTGCTGTCATCCATTCTACTGTTGGATTCACAGTGTATCGACACCACTACACACTGGCCACACCCTACTTCTATAGAGCCATTCCATCAGTTTACTCACTCCACATATCCTCCGACCTCCCATACGTTTAGTCCATGAACATTGGTGACGTGAGCGACCAAAGGAATACTATTTGCTATTATTGGGCTGACTCACATGGGACACGCAAGTGTTTATGGCAGGATTAGACTCTATACTTTATTACATCTTTACTCCCGTTAACATGACACTACAATTCATTAATATGTATGACTATGTGGTATTGCACACATTACACATGAGAGCCTAGTTATGTATGTGTTCAGCGTATTTCTTTTACAATTAGACCAGTTAAGTAGTTGTCATTGCCGTAAAGGACAGATCACAGGAAGGATTGCATGTGTGGGGAAGCCCTCACATTGGATTATTTTCAGCACAGCACTGACTTTGGAAACTGTACACACCTCTGCATTCTAGCAGTTTCATCCTGTCCCTCTTCTGCACAGCCTATTATTCCATCTACTGTCGATGTTTCTAAGTGCACATTCTTATTATTTATGTCTACAAATGGAATGCATGTGTTACAGAGAATGTACTTCTACGTATTGTTGTCTGCATGTGTGCATGCATATATACCTATTACAACATCGCTGACCTCCACTGGGCGGTCCAATTAGAACTGGGCCATCCACCACTGGCATGCCTGGATCCATAATTTCATACCCATAGTTCCTCCACACCACCCGTGTTCAACTTACACGCGTAACTTCCATTATTCACTTGTTATCACAGCCATGACACACCTCTACACATTGCTCTCTCCAGAGCGTTAGGGGCCCTACACATATGTTTTCCCACCTCGTGTTTTCACAGGTTCTCCCGCCATGTAATCTTTGAACATACCTGCCCTTGCTAGCGTTATAGATTATGGCAATTTGTGCTTTACAATTTTTGGTAGTCCCAACGTGGACTACTTTCTGTCTGTATGTAAAGTAGACTTAGCAATTCAATGATGTTACTCCCACTGGTAAAACCCTGCCTGTGGTGTGAGTAACAGTGCTCTGCTCTCTCCTGGGCAGCTTTTTATGACATACGTTGACAGCACTATATAATACCATAGTTGCTCTTGATTCCCTTCACATCCCTTGTGTAGGCTTTATTGTTGCGACGTTCATGCTTCAGATATATATATATATATATATATATATATATATATATATATATATATATATGTGTGTGTGTGTGTGTGTGTATATATATATATATATTTATATATTACATCTGTACATACGTATATACATTTCCTATGCTGGGCGCAGCTTACACTCGCACAAGCGCACTCGCATATGCTTACTGTGTGTTACATATGTTTACTGATGCTTATTTGTGCTTACTTGTGCCTTATTCATTATGACAGTACCACTTTGATTGAAGGGATCTGGTTAATAGTCCCATGCGATACTCACTTTCACTTTTACATGTTTTAATGTCGGTTTTACAGCAGAACGACATTCATTCCACAAGGAAAATTATATGTGCTATAGTCAAACTTGAACCGTGAATGCCTGTTCATTAGGCGGATAATCTAACCACTACACTATTGGTGTTCTGCTTCATTTATATGTATACCCATGGTTCATAGTTACCCGAACACATGCCTCAACACTTCACTAATACAGTAGGCATCCATTTTCCTGTTGGGAAAACCGCACTACTACACATGCGCCATTCCCTACTGCTCTGGACCCGTGCCACATGTTGACTCACTCAAAGTATATTTAGACCTCCCAAGCCTATAGTCCTGAAACATACATGTGTTTGATTGTCAGGGTGTTCATGTGGTCATCCAGGTTTAGGCTTGTCCGACTGGGGACCGGGACTGCCCTGTAACCGTTTGAAACTCAGATTTAGAATGTGGACAAGGTTACTCCCACTGTTAGCATCCTACCTGTGTTTAGAGATGCAGGGATTTTGGCCACCTCTGGCCAGCTTGATATGTCAGCACTAGATAATATGGGTGTTCTGCTGCTGTTTTCCTTCGCATTCGTTATGAATGCTTTCTTGTGCCCATGTTCATTCTGTAGATATATATATAGGGTTGCCACCTTTTCAATTGCCCAAAGTGGGACATTTTTGGTACAAACATCAGATTTTGCAGGCCGAAACATACCCACAGCCACATACCCACAGCCAGTGCAAAGGACAGAACCTCACTTTTTTGCCTAAATAACAGCTTATTCTTGTAGCATTTTAGTTGCTTATTCTGTTTCTTATAGCATTTAGGTGTTTCAGATACAGAATAACTGTTATGCAACTATTACATAAATATAGGAAATAATTTTGTCATTAAATCTCAGGACATCTGCCATTTTACAATATTTCTACAGGACTCAACTGCCCAAAGAGGGACTGTCCCTCGCAATGTGGGACATGTGTGTGTATATATATATATATATATATATATATATATATATATATATATATATATATATATATATATGTGTGTGTGTGTGTACGTATGCTTGCATATACATCTATATGATTTAATTACTTTGATCATACTGTTGAATGACTGTGCTGTCTGCTATGTTTGTGATAACATCAAAGTTAGGTATAACTTCCGTGGCTTAGTGGTAGATCACATTGATTGTGATGTGTAGGGTCCTGGCGTCAGGCCTGGCCAATGCGGTTTATTGTGTTGCTGGGCAGAACAAGAGCCGTTGGACTAAGGGTGAGTACAACACTTGTCAGCTGCGGTTTTCTGTTTAACCTCCTATTCACGTCACACAAAAACCTTCTGCATTCATACTGTGATACGTCACCCCAGTTCACATTTCAATGGCATTATGTCATTATACAGCATAAAAGTAGCAAGATATGCTCGTATACAGATGATGCATCATAAATGGTGTGTGCTGCAGCCGACCTGGCAACATCTGCTTGATAGGCGGATGCTCTAACCACTACACTATTGGTGTTCTGCTTCATTTATATGTATACCCATGGTTCATAGTTACCCGAACACACACCTCAACACTTCAGTAACACAGCAGGCATCCATTTTCCTGTTGGGAAAACCACACTACTACACATGCGCCATTCCCTACTGCTCTAGACACATCCCGTATGTTGGCTCACTCCAAGTATATTCAGACATCCCAAGCTTATAGTCCTGGGACATACGTTCATTTAATGGTCTGCTCTGTACCTGTTTGAAAGTTAGACTTGGTATGTGGACATAGTTCCACTTTTAGCATCCTACCTGTGGTTGGAGATGCAGGAGGTTTCCTCTGTGCAACTTGATATGACAGCACTAAATATTATGGGGGTTCAGCTGCTGTTTCCCTTCACATTTGTTATGACTGCTTTATTGTGACCATGTTTATTCTTTTTATATATATATATATATATATATATATATATATATATATATATATATACACACATATATAAAGGGAGGGTTATACATAGTTTGCAATTCTGAGATGCCTAGGGTGAGACTGCCTACTAGATATGAGTAGGGATCACTATGTGCAGATATGGCTGCGCCAAGCTAGCAGCCCGAGTATGGGTGGTTTTGGTAGACGTTCAGGAAGGGGGGATAGTGTGCTGTGGAGGGGATGATGGGTATTCAATTATGTATCCAGGTGTGTTGGGGTTGGATGGCTCAGTTCAGACCAGACCATTATGGTTATGTACTAACCCAGACTAATTATTTTCCTATTCTCTATACCTCACTCTACATCCTTTCTTTTCTTCCATTTACGTATTCTTTAAAATACTATTATACAACATATATGTATCTTGCACCTGATCATGTAATCACTAAGTGTTTTGCAATTTGTATGTACCTGTGGGGGTGGGGGATAAAAAAAAAATGTTTATTATAATTGGCTTTTGTAATACTTGCTGTTTTATAATATCTGTAATAACTTCTGTTTTAACTATGTATGATTTCTTGAAGCTTTTCTCCCCGGGCCTCTACTGAAAATGGACATGTATCCAGCTAGACTATCCCGGTCAACAAATGTAAAATAAAATAAAATAAATAAAAAAAAAATATGTATATATCTGCCTGTACATGCACATGCATATACACCTACATGCTTATTTACATTTCCCATACTGTTGAATGAGTGTCACTTACCGTCTCGCACACACTTACATCTGCTTTAAAGTGCCTTAATCACCCTATATCCGACTGCCATTAGTGTGGCCATCATATAAAATTAGCCCTTGCATGGCTTGGACCCGGGAAGAGGAACACCATAGTCACTGGTTTTACCACTAAGCCGTCCATGATACATTCTCTATGGATGGTAATTAGGATATATGACTTTACTACAGCCATTCCACTGTACTCGCAACAAATGTGACAGTCGTTCGGTGTACATATGTATAGTACATGTTACTATTCATATGTTTCTGAGAGGCATATGTATACATTTGCAAGTATACATATTTATGAATTGGACACATACTTGACAACTACTTATATGCATGTATGTGTGATGTGTAGCTATGCAAATATGAGTATGTACATTTATAGATATATGACTACATATTTGGAGTTATACATGGCCATGTATATGAACAACCACATACTGGAGATACCTGTATCGTTTGTATACAGGGGTTGTGTGCATCATTATGATGAGGAACTTGGACGGGGTATACAATTTGTGGACATGTACTATTTGGAAGATGGCTATGGGGAAGCTTCATGTGAACATTTGAAAGGTATATATTCCTGATAATGCACGTGGGGAGATGTGCATCATGGTCAGGTGTTTAATCCCAGGTCATAGGTTCTGCAGGACTGGCTGGAGGCTGAGCAGGGTTGTGGACAATTACTGCTCATACAACTTGTGTCCAGATGTCTACGGGACTGGACATCATGTCGTGCCACCAAGTCTAATCTTTAGAACAGATACTTATCCCATGAGGGATAGCCAAATATTTTGGGGACCAATGACTTCCATTCTATTGGCTTTACGAAAATGAGGGATTGTTGTACATGCAAGGGATACATAGTTTGCAATCCTGAGATGCCTAGGGTGAGACTGCCTACTAGATATGAGTAGGGGTCACTATGTGCAGATATGGCTGCGCCAAGCTAGCATCTCGAGTATGGGTGGTTTTGGTAGACATTCAGTAAGGGGGGATAGTGTGCTGTGGAGGGGATGATGAGTATTCAATTATGTATCCAGGTGTGTTGGGGTTGGATGGCTCAGTTCAGACCAGACCATTATGTGGGTGTGAGCCATTAACATTTCTGTACATGTGTATCGCACATTTTAATGTTCATATGTTTGTGGGATTGTGTTCTGCAGTATGGCCTATCAGGGTGTATTGTGGATGTGAATGTCTGTTCTTTGGTTTCCTTTCTGATTCACCTACTGCTCCCTCGTACACCTCCAGTTCACCTATTGTACATCCGACTAAGTCACCCATTGGTGAATTATTACATTACCCGTCACCCCCCACCCCCATATTCTACACACACCATCCATCCCTTCTCTGGTTGATGGCCCATGGAACATGGCACAGACAACAGAACACATTGCGTAAACTACATATCTCTGGTACCAATATGGTTGTGAGGATGACCCTAGCATTTTTGATCTTCCACATGCTGTACTTCACACACATAGGTACACGCAAATACTTATCTTTCATGACATGGTAGGTAGACCCAGGTAATACCCGTTCATCTTTGAGCCGTCCAGACAAGGACGACTTGGACCGCGAATGGGCAGATATTGAGTGAATGCTCTGACCATTGGTAGGGTTGCCACCTTTTCAAATGACCAAAGTGGGACATTTTCGGGACACAGATCAGATTTTACAGGCTGAGACATACCCACGGTCAGTACAAAGAATAGTACTTTAGTTTTATGCCTAAATTAAAGCTTATTGTTGTAGCAGTTTAGTTGCTTATTCTGTTTCTTGTAACATTTAGGTATTTTACATACAGAAATAACTATTTTATGGAACTATTACATAAAATATGGGACATAATTATGTCCTACAATCGCAGGACATTTAACATTTTTAATATTTTTGGTAAGGACACAACTGCCCAGAGAGGGATTGTCCCTCACAAAGTGGGACAGGTGGTAACCCTAAACATTGGACTAGGCTTAGCCAAGGGCAGTGGCATGCAAACATGCTGTGTTTCATTTCCACTTGGTATAACAAACAACACTACAATGGAATACGGGCACAGGGTTTTAAATGTCATTTGTTCGAGGGACAGGGACTCAATATTCAGCTACGTGCCTTTGTGTTTACTTTTTATTTTGGTGTTCATGAAACTGTCTTGTATGCTTTGCATACATTTCAGTATCCACAGACACTGACAGGAGTGATTATTATTAGAAGCAGGCTGTACTAGTCAGAATTTTAGGTTGCGCGTCTGCAGCCGACATGTTCACGCCTCCGTGCAGTGCTTAGACATGCCCTCTGCACTCGTGCATGTTTTCTATGCACGTGGACGTTGTGGCAGTGTGCCTTCATTAATATGCATGTGGTGCTGCTGTGTCATCTCTACACCGCATGGTCGGCACAAGGCTAACGCCATCCTTGTGCTGAGCTTCATGAATCCAAGGGCTTGAGTTAATTCGAGCTTTTCTCCTCAGGTCTCCACTGAAAATGGGCCTGTGGCTCAGTTGGACTAACCCGGTTAACAAATGTCAAATAAATAAAATAAATAAATATATCTATCAAATAACCTTTAATCAGTAAAGACCTTTTCATTAATCTGAGCTTTCACTGTATACTATAAATGTTAGAAGAGACTTAAAATAACCATTAGTGTCAAAGAACACAATATTTATATTAAATGCTTTATGAAATGACCATTTTGTAATAATTCATTTTAGTGTCATCAGCTATACATCACTAACATAGTGCTGATAATCATTATTGAAGCTTTCATATTGTATACTATCTCATAGGTTCATAGGTTCATAGGTAGGTACTAGGCTATCGGCCCTAGGGCCCATACAAGCCTAGCCAAAACATGTACCCTGGCTTTCGTCACCCAAGAAAATTATTTTCCTGTGCCTCTGTCAAGCAGAGCCACAGAAGTGATCCCCGGGGTGAATTTCCCATTTCCCATCCAATCATCAAGATTTTTCTTGAAGAGTGCTAATGAGGAGCTCTGTTTGACATTGATAGGTAGTCTGTTCCAGAGTATGGGAAGTCTCTGGGACAGGAATCTATCCCTCCAGCATGTTCTGTTTATTGTGAGGACAAGGTTAAGGTCCCTAGAGCGTGTTGCTCAGAGGGATTGGGATTTCTTTAAGTGGAGCATGTCCAACAGCTCTGGGTTTGACATAGCTTTGTATGTTAGGCAGAGATCACCCCTGAGTAGGCGATATGCGATGGAGTAAAGCTGTAGTTTTTTGAGACGGTCTCCATAGGGCATCTGTTTGAGGCCAGTAATCCTCTTTGTGAGGTATTTCTGTGGTCTTTCCAGTTGTTGTTGATGTCTTGTGAGGTACATACCAAAAGGGGCATTGTACTCTATAATGGGTCTAATGAGTGATGAGTAGATGGGAACAATGACCTCTTTTTTTCTGGATGAGAAACCTTTTGTGATGAGATGAGCCACGTAGAAGGATTTCCTGACCACTGTGGCGATGTGATTATCAAAGGAGAGACTACTGTCCACCTGTGTCCCAAGGTCTCATCACATTTTCGGCATTAAGTAGACTACCAGCTATGTGGTAGTTCATGGGTACAGAGTTTTTACCAAAGGGGATGACAATACATGTTTTGGCATTGAGCTTCAGGCCATGGCTTTGACACCAGGTATCTGTCTCAGTGAGGCCCTTTTGTAGTTTGTCCACATCATTAGGAGTTTCGATTATGGCTCCTAGTTTGCAGTCATCTGCAGACTTTGTTAGCCAAAGACCTTCTGTGTTGGCCTGCACTTCAGAGAAGTAGATACCAAACAGGAGAGGACCCAGGACTGAACCCTGTGGTACTCCACTTGTCACTGGTCTGATGTCGGATTTGGAATCCGCTACTTTCACAGTGTGGGTTCTGTCCGTGAGCCAGTTGGTAACCCATCTTGTGACATAGGGAATTATACCTAGTTTAGTGAGCTTATCTATAATTCCAGAGTGGGGGATGGTGTTGAAAGCCTTGGCGAGATCTAGATAAGCTGTGTGAACCATTTTACCCTCATCTAAGGTTTTGGTGACTGCTTTAAAGAAGTCAGTCAGGTTTAGAAGACATGATCTGCCTTTTACAAATCCAAACTGAGTAGGGTCCAGAGTTTGGAGATTACCAATGTCTTTGTTTATGAGTTCCACGATGATACATTCCATGGCCTTGCAGACCAGGCTTGTCAGGCTAATGGGGCGGTAGTTCCCGGGGTCTGTCGTGGCTTCCCCTTTTGTGGAGTAGGATAACTGTCACGGTGCACCATTCAGTGGGTACAAAGCCTGAGGTGAGGCTATGACTGAACATGGTACTTAGGTAGGGTGCCAGTTCATTCTGTAGTTCATGTAGAACGCAGCCTGGGATATTGTCAGGTCCCATAGATGCTGTGTTCTTGGCTTTGGAGAGTGTATTTTTTACCTGCGCAGCCATGATTATAGGAACTTTGCATTCTTCCGGTATAGAGATGGGCCCTCTAGGGGGTGAGAGGAGGGTAAAGTTAGCACTGAACCTATCTGCTAGGATGTTGGCATTATCAGTTGGTTCTGTATATTTAGTGCCATTATGCTGTAACTCAGAGCAGATCTGAGTATTCCCATTTAGATTGTTGACATAGCTATAGAATGCTTTGTGGTTGACTTTAGAGTCAGTGGCAATTTTGTTTTCGTAACTAGCTTTGGAGGATTTTATGAGGGATCTCAGCTTCTTACTGAGGTTGACCAGGGAGTTCCTCCAGTCATGGGATTTTACCCTTTTTTGCAACAGTTTCTTTCTTCTGATGTAGAGTTTGTTTATGGCAGAGGGCCACCAGATTGGCTTCCTTTTTTTGGAGGATAACATCTTGGCTCTATTAGGGATAGCATGATCCATGCACTCGTGTAAGTGCTTATAAAGTGCATTTGTGTAGGATTCAGCAGTAATACCCCTATTGTCCATCTGCATGGGTGTCATGAAGTTTTCCACTTCTGTCTTAAGAAGTGTGAAGTTGGCTTTTGAGAAGATTTTTATGATGGTTACCCTAATTGGGGCTGGGGGTGGGATGTGGATGTCTAGTCTGATTAGCTTGTGGTCAGATCTGACCAACGAGGAATTGACCTCTGGTGTGGAACACCGGTTTCCCATGTTGGTAATGACCAGGTCTAGGATATTGCTGCCCCTGGTGGGGGTGTGAATAAATTTATCCAAGGCGTTGGAATTTATGAATTCTAGAAAACGTTGAGCAAAAGAGTTGGTACATGAGTAGTTTTCCCAGTTAATGGTGGGGTAGTTGAAATCACCCATTATTAGGGTGTTGGGTTGTACCTTAATACTTTCCAGTGTATCAAGAAATGAGGAGTGTGAATCCTGGGGCATGGTGGGGGATCTGTAGCAAGCTACAATTTGGATTGCAGTCTTGCCCAGAGTTAGTTGCACTTGGATAATCTCGGATGCATTATGCTGTGCAACTAGCCTGGAGTTGTGGATATCCTTAATGAATATGGACATGCCTCCGCCTTTAGTGCTTCTTTCTGGCTTAGGTGGTCGAAAGGTGTGGTATGAATTGAAGCCTGGTAATGCAGGGGTGCTCTCTGGAGCTTTGAAACAGGTCTCTGTCACTGCACAGATGTCAATGTTCTCCATTTTAAGGAGTGCCTCGAGTGAGTGCATTTTGAGGTTTAGACTTCTAGCATTGAGTAGCATTACCCTCAGATTTTGCTTGCTTGTACCTGTTATGGTGGTGAATTTGTCATTTGAACCTTGCCTAAAAAAGGCACTATAGGGGTGGCAAGAGCCTTAGCCAGTATCCAGAATCCTAAGGGCAACAGGTGCAGGCCATCTATAGCAAAGCATCGTGGACTGTCGATCATGTCGTCCCAGGCAGACAAATACTGGATCCCCTTAGAATGACACCAATTGTTGAAGTCAATCATTTTGTCCTTGTACTGTGGTCTCATTCTGGGAGATAGCAGGATGCTACTCAGGGTTAGGGTCATACCTGCCTGGGATACAAGATCAGAGAGCTCCTCCATGTCTCTTTTCATGTAGTCCAGGGAGGTACGTCTCAGGCCATTCACCAACATGGACAATGACAGTGTCATATTTGTACTTATTGTGGAGTGACCTGAGTGCAAGCGTTATGTGGTGGATCCTGGCACCTGACAGGCAGCTGACAGTAACTTTATCCTTGTTTAGTCTAGTGAGTGGAACATCAGCGTGCCTGACTATAGAGTCACCTATGACTAGAGTGTTGGGTACGTTGTTATGCCTTATGGGCTGTGGTTGAGTGGCACACTGAGTTTGTGGGCTATGTGTCATTTGGGTTGTGTTGGGGGGTGGAGTCTGCTTGCGTTTATGCTTTGGATGTCCCTGATGCTTGGGCAGGTTTTTATTGATAGCCTCGTGAATGTAGGTGTGTATTTTGTGTTTCTATGTGTGTGTTTTGGTGGTGTAGGTTTTGAGGGACTATGTGATGAGTGTGGTGTGGTGCAAGTGTTTACCTTCTCCTCTTGACTTTCTAGTCCAGTCTTGGGTGAAGAGAGCTTTGCTTCCAGTTTGGCTATATAAGTGCATCTCTCACAGGTTGTAGTGTTGGGTGGTAGGAGGAGAGGGTTGTCTGTGTACATGAGGCAATTGCTGCATTGCTCCAAGATGCCCAGATTCATCAGGTAGACAGGAGAAATCACTGGGAGCTGACCCTTAGACATGTCTGTATAAGTGCTTATTTATTAAGTACTAAAAACTGCTTTCCACTAGACAAGTGAAGAAAGTTGAGTGCTGTAGAAATTTGCAGCTTATGTAGTGCTTATAATGAGTTCTGAACAAGTGCTGAGTTCAAAGAAACAGATTTGAGTGCTGAAACTAGAAAAATGGCTAGTTATAAGAAAAAAAACTAAGCTAGAAGGCTTCACTCCAACACAGAAGGGCTTGGGGGCTCAGAAACCTACAAACAGTCTATACCACTTAACAGGAAAGGCAGGAAACAAGCTTCAAATTTATTTTTTTTCTGTTTCCCAGATGCTTTCTTTGTACACAGTAGGACTGCCTGAAATCAGAATATGATCTCATTGCACTCAGTTGAGTGAACAAATGAGATGCGCCCAGAAGTAGTATCCAAACACAAATTTACAAGAGGGGCGGGCAGTTTCAAGGCCATTAAGATTAAACACCAAAACAAAAACAGGGAGGGTGGGTGAGACTAACTGAAGAGCAGAGTCCAAACTTCCAGTTAATTTAATATTCCTGCAACACAGTTAAATCAATTTAAATACGGTATTATTTGAAAAAAATGCAGATAAAGCTAATTAAATTCTCTTATACGTCCAGTTGAATACAGCTAGATCTTAGCCAGCCAAAGCTGAGGATTTTAAGCAGAACATATTTCAAACTGTACCACTTAAATAGGCAAGGACAGGAAATCAAAGAATGTGGCTACACCCACACCTGCAATTACTAACAAATAATAAAATTCAAGCAAGCACTGACTGAAGAGCAGAGTCAAAACTTCCACTTCAGTTAATATTCCTGCAACACAGTTAAATCAATTTAAATACTGTATTATTTGAAAAAAGTGCAGATAAAGGTACTTAAATTCTCTTATACATCCAGTTGAATACAGCTAGATCTTAGCCGACCAAAGCTGAGGATTTTAAGCAGAAAATTTTCAAACTGTACCATTTAAATAGGCAAGGTCAGGAAATCAAAGAATGTGGCTAGCTCCACACCTGCAATTCCTAAAAAGTAATAAAATTCAAGCAAGCACTGACTGAAGAGCAGAGTCAAAACTTCCAGTTCAGTTAATATTCCTGCAACACAGTTAAATGAATTTAAATACTGTATTATTTGAAAAAAGTGCAGATAAAGGTACTTAAATTCTCTTATACATCCAGTTGAATACAGCTAGATCTTAGCTGGCCAAAGCTGAGGTTTTTAAGCAGAAAATATTTCAAACTGTACAACTTAAATAGGCAAGGACAGGAAATCAAAGAATGTGGCTACCCCCACACCTGCAATTACTAACAAATAATAAAATTCAAGCAAGCACTGACTGAAGAGCAGAGTCAAAACTTCCAGTTCAGTTAATATTCCTGCAACACAGTTAAATCAATTTAAATACTGTATTATTTGAAAAAAAGTGCAGATAAAGGTACTTAAATTATCTTATGCATCCAGATGAATACAGCTAGATCTTAGCCGGCCAAAGCTGAGGTTTTTAAGCAGAAAATAGTTCAAACTGTACCACTTACATAGGCAAGGACAGGAAATCAAAGAATGTGACTACCCCCACACCTGCAATTACTAACAAATAATAAAATTCAAGCAAGCACTGACTGAAGAGCAGAGTCAAAACTTCCAGTTCAGTTAATATTCCTGCAACACAGTTAAATCAATTTAAATACTGTATTATTTGAAAAAAAGTGCAGATAAAGGTATTTAAATTCTCTTATACGTGCAGTTGAATACAGCTAGATCTTAGCCGGCCAAAGCTGAGGTTTTTAAGCAGAAAATATTTCAAACTGCACCACTTAAATAGGCAAGGACAGGAAACATCTCAAAGAATTAATCAATAAATGAGTTTTTGGTGTCAAAGTTCATTGAATTTTTTTTATATATTAAATACACCATAAAATATTAAATCCATTATTCATTTAATTTATTGAATAAAGCACAATGTCACACATTGTAATAGTTCCCCTTAAGTTAATTAGCCCACGATGCTTTGTCACTGATGGCCTGCACCTGTCACCCATGGGATTCCAGATACTGGCTAAGGCTCTTGCTGCCCCTATAGTGCCTTTTTTAGGCAAGGTTCAAATAACAAATTCACCACTGTAACAGGAACAGGCAAGCAAAAACTGAGGGTAATGCTACTCAGTGCTAGAAGTCTAAATCTCAAAATGCACTCACTTGAGGCACTCCTTAAAATGGAGAACATTGATATCTGTGCAGTGACTGAGACCTGGTTCAAGGCTCCAAAGAGCACCCCTGCACTACCAGGCTATAACTCATACCACACTTTTCGGCCATGTAACCTGGACCGGGTAAACACCAAAGGTGGAGGTGTGTCCATATTCATTAAGGATATCCACATCTCCAGGCTAGTTGCTCAGCATAATGCATCCAAGGTTATCCAAGTGCAACTAACTATGGGCAAAACTGCTATCCAAATTGTAGCTTGCTACAGATTCCCCACCATGCTCCAGGATTCCCACTCCTCTTTTCTTGATGTACTGGAAAATATTATGGTTCAACCAAACACTCTAATAATGGGCGATTTCAACTACCCCACCATTAACTGGGAAAACTACTCATGTACCAACTCCTTAGCTGAATGCTTTCTGGAATTCATAAACTCCAATGCCCTGGATCAACTTATCCACACCCCCACCAGGGGCAACAAAATCCTAGACCTAGTCATTACCAATATGAGTGACCGGTGTTCCACACCTGAAGTCAACTCCTCGTTGGTCCAATCCAACCATAAGCTAATCACCCTTGATATCCACATCCCGCCCCCACCCCCATTAAGGAAACCATGGTAAAAAATGTCTCCAAAGCCAACTTCATGCTTCTTAAGACAGAAGTGGTGAACTTCATGACACCCATGCAGATGGACAATACAGTTACAACTGCTGAATCCTACACAAATGCACTCTATAAACACTTACATGAGTACATGGATCATGCTATCCCAAACAGAACAAAGACACTATCCTCCAAAACAAGGAAACCAATTTGGTGGTCCCCTGCCATAAACAAACTGTACAACAGAACGAAGAAACTCTTGCAAAAGAGAGTAAAATCCCATGAGTGGAGGAGCTACCTGATCAGCCTCTGTAAGAAGTTGAGATCCCTTATAAGATCCTCCAAAGCTAGCTACGAAAACAAAATCACCACTAATTCTAAGGACAACCACAAAGCATTCTATAGCTATGTCAAGAACCTTGATGGCAACACCCAGATCTGCTCTGAGTTACAGCACAATGGCACACAAATTACAGAACTAATTGATATTGCCAACATCCTGGAAGATAGGTTCAGTGCTAACTTTACACCCCCCATCACCCCCTAAAGGGCCAATATCTATTCAGGAAGAATGCAGAGTCCCTGTAATCACAACTAGGCAGGTAAAAGCTGCACTCTCTAAACCAAAAACACAGCATCCATGGGACCGAACAACATCCCAGGCTGCATTTTACACAAACTTCAGAATGAACTGGCTCCCCAATTAAGCACCATGTTCAATAATAGCCTCGCATCAGGCTTTGTGCCCACTGAATGGCACACAGCAGCAGTTATCCGACTCCACAAAGGGGGATCCACCACTGATCCCAGGAACTATCGACCTATTAGCCTGATGAGCCTGGTCTGCAAGGCCATGGAACGTATCATCGTGGAACTCATAAACAAAGACATTGGTAACCTCCAAACGCTGGATCCCACCCAGTTCAGGTTTGTAAAAGGCAAATCATGCCTCCTGAAACTGATCAACTTCTTTGAGGCAGTCACCAAAGCCGTAGATGAGGGTAAGGTGGTTCACACAATCTATCTTGACCTCGCCAAGGCTTTCAACACCATCCCCCATTCTGAAATTATAGCTAAACTCACTAAACTATGTATAAATCCCTACATCACAAGATGGGTTGCCAACTGGTGCACTGACAGAATCTACACTGTAAAAGTTGCAGACTCCAAATCTGAACTCAAAGCAGTGACAAGTGGAGTACCACAGGGTTCCATTCTGGGACCTCTCCTGTTTGGTATCTACTTCTCTGAAGTACAGGCTAACACAGAAGGCCTCTGGCTAATGAAGTTCGCAGATGACTGCAAACTAGGAGCCATAGTCAAGTCCCCAAATGATGTGGACATCCTACAGAAGGGCCTTGCTGAGACAGATGCCTGGTGTCAGAGCTATGGCCTCAGTGCCAAAAAGTGCAGTGTCATCCCCTTATTAAAAACTCTGTACCCATGAACTACCACATAGGCAGCAATCTACTTAACACCGAACGTGTGATAAGAGACCTTGGGACCCAGGTGGACAGTTGTCTCTCCTTTGATAGGCACATTGCCACAGCAGTCAGGAAGTCCTTCTACGTGACACACCTCATCATAAAAGGGTTCTCATCCAGGAAAAAAGATGTCATTGTTCCCCTCTACTCAACACTCATTAGACCCATTACAGAGTACAACGCCCCTTTTGGAATGCACCTCATAAGACATCTGCAGCAGTTGGAAAGGCCACAGAAGTACCTCACAAAGAGGATTACTGGCCTCAAATAAATGCCCTACACTGACCACCTCAAAACCTCCAGCTTTACTCCATAACATATCACCTACTCCGAGGTGATCTCTGCCTAACATATAAAGCTATGCCAAACCCAGAGCTGTTGGACATGCTACACCTAAAGAAATACCAATCCCTCCGAGCTACACACTCTAGGGACCTAAAGCTTGTCACCACAATAAACAGGACATGCTGGAGGGATAGATTCCTGTCCCAGAGACTTCCCATACTCTGGAACAGGCTATCTATGTCAAGCAAAGTTCTTCATTAGCACTCTTCAAGGAAAATCTTGATGAGTGGATGGGAAATAGGAAATACACCCTGGGGATCACTTCTGTGTCTCTGCTTGACAGTGGCACAGGAAAATAACTTTCTTGGGTGGCATAAGCCAGGGGACCTTGTTGGCTAGGCTTACGTAGGCCCTTGGGCCAATAGGCTAGTACCTACCTGTGAACCTATAAACCTATGTATTACCCTCTGAACATTATCATTGAAACTCTGTCTCTTGTCCTGTTATTATACTGACTTAGTAAATCAGCCCTCATATAAAAAAACACACACATATGTATGATTTATTGCTTTAGTTATATTTCATTGTGATCAATACAGGTTATTTTTACATCTAGTCCAGCAACTTTCAAATAAAGGAGCTGTTTTGCTCTAGTTTATTTCATATTACATTGTTGTGATATTTCAATCTTGTAAGTTAACAGGGTTCAAAGGTCATTCATATATCTTCAGGACTTCTAGAGGTTTGCATTGCCATATATCTTTCTCCTTGGATATGAATTGTTTGTAAGCTCATTCCACTTCACAAAATCAGGTAGGATTAGAAGTTTAAACCGGGAAAGAATGTTCAAAATAATGAGAGTTTCATGTACGCTCGTGATACATATGTGAGCCAGTCATTTCAAAAATAAGAAAAAGAGCAATGACCAACAGCCAAAACACAGTACCATATCTTTTAACATAAAAAGGCAATTAGTGAGCTAATTTCTTGGCTTCAAAACCTTAAGAATATAGTAATTCACTAAATTATTCATCTAGAATTAGAATAGCATACATTTAAACTTATTTAGTAACATGTGTAAGAAAAATAATGCAAATCAGTTAATGTACTAAAGAAAAACAGATCACATCGCATGAATGCACTGAAAGAAGATTCCATATGAAACATTAAGTGAGTCTGCTGTCATTATTTAAAAGATAAAGCATTTGACACAACAAAGTCTAGTTAAATAACCATTTTCAGGCTTTCATTAGTATGCTGAACACCAAACAATGAAAAAGAGCCAATTGATGTCTGCATATATAATTAAGTGATAATCTTATCATGCAGACAAATATAACCTTGTTAATTTCTAAATTGATATATAAATACATTTTTCTCAAGTTATGAAATAAGAGTGTTACCTTAGCAATTTTGAAGTCCATCCAAGTGTTGAAGTGAAATATTTACATTGTAACAAAGCATGTTGCCAAAGGCAAAACATATAGTCCAAAGTTAAAACAAATGATAAGGACTTTTCTTTGAATTTTTTGCTATTCCTTTTTTTTTTGACTGACCATCCAATTTTGACTGCCTGTCTTTTTAAACTCATTGATGACCAGTCCATTTCTTTTCATTTCTCCACAAGTCCACTTTTCTATGTAAAGTCCAGAGCTTCATCCAATGTATTAAATGTCTTTTGTCCTTCTAACAGAAACATTCTGATTTTTGTAAGGAACAATATTTTAATTTAATGTTTGATTTTGTTATGCTTTTGATTATGCAGGCATGGGCAAACTATGGCCCGGGGGCCACATGCGGCCCGTTAAACGTTTTGATTCGGCCCTCCAAACTTGAAAAAATTTAATAAATTAACCTTGTTAATGTTTTATTTCCCCTGCAATTCTGATGTTTCCTCACTAGATGGCGCACTCTAGATATATTGGCTTTGTTGAGGTGAAGCGTAGGCCTATTACTCCACGTTTGCACTTTACCCTTTGACCCACTGCCCCTCTATGAAGATGAGCGGACCCAAGAAAAGGAAAGTGGACAGAGAATGTCGAGTGTTCAATAAGGAGTGGACAACTAAATATTTTTCACTGAGCCGATCATCTGCTGTTTGCCTGATATGCCAAGAAACTGTGGCGGTTTTAAAGAGTATAATATTAGCCACTTTGCCACAAAGCACGCTAATTATGCTAGCAAGCTCTCAACAAAAGAACTGGAAGCTGCTGCTGAGAAGTTGGCAGCTAATTTGAAGGCTCAGCAAAGTTGGTTGGCTTGTTCGGCTCTACCTTCGTGTGTGAACAGACCTTCAGCGTCATGAACATCAACAAAGCCAGCCACAGATCCAAGTTAACAGACCTACACCTCAGATCCATCCTGAGAATCGCCACAACAAAACTAACTCCAGACTTTGATGCGCTGGCTAAAAAAGGAGACCAACAACACTGCTCCCATTAAAATGTGTGTGTCTCCGTGATACACACGTTGTTAAAATAAACAGTGCGCGCAGATCAAATATAACGCTTCACAGACTGACTTGCTGCAACTGTTTCGTCCTTGCACTGGTCATTGTTGACTTTTGGCACCGGGGAAACAAATTGAATAAAAGGAACAGGACAAGTACATCTGCATCTCCTACCGTTTTGAAAAAAGACAGTCAGGAGGAGAGTGATGGTGATATCTTGAAGGATAACAGAACTTTCAGTGCTTTAAAATAAAATGGTCATTTATTTGATTTTCAGTGTTTAAAGACTCATTTCGAAGTCAGAGATTTTATTGTAATGCTTTTCTTCATTTTCATTGAAAATTAAAGCACATGTTTTCTCCATATCCCAAGATATGTATTTTTCCCCCAATGAGGTGATGTTTTCAAAGCATGCCATCTATCTGCTCCTGTTCCGGCCCCTTTGTCAAATGTTAGAACTCAATGTGGCCCACGAATCAAAAAGTTTGCCCAACCCTGGATTATTGGGATGCACGCCTTCCTTTTTGATATTATTATAGAAGTATAGTCATTATCAAATCTGATTGTTTTACCATTGTAAAGTATTGGAGAATTATTCCAGACTATTTTCAAGACCAAATATTTGTCTTGTGTGGAGATAAACTTGACAATTATAGATCTTGGTGTGTCTAGGGTTTTATTGAAGAATTGTTTGAAAGGGATCTCAGTGCCCTTTCTATCCCAAAGGAAAGTGATTCTGGCGAGTTTAAGATTTTTGGAAGCCAAGTGTTTAGAAAATGAACCATATTATTTTCTTCTTCTTTTTCAGGAGCACCATATTTTTTATATTATTCCTTCTAGATCTGCTTTCAAGATCATCTAGCTTTTCTAATAGTGTTCTGTTTTGTTTCATCAGAGATTCCACTTGACTTTCGTCTTCATTTAGTCTGCCATCAACATTATTCAAGGATTCCTCTATGGTAGTTATTTGGTCAGAGTGTTTCTTTATAATTTCATTAAGCAGATCTATTTGCTTCTTATTTTCCTGTTTTATTGTGTCCATTTTACTCTTCAGTTTGTCAATCTCTCCAGGACTGGACTACAGTGAGGAAAAGGTATATGCCCTTTTCCCAACTGTAGTGTGATCCTGGAGTTAATCTATATAGTTAGGGGGGGTGTGGAGGGGGTGTAGATCCCAACCTATTCTGGTTTTATATTGTCCACTTTACAGTTCAGTATGTTGAACTTTAGCACTGTAAGATTTCAGTATGATGAGTTTCAGTCAAGTGATTTTTCAGTATTTTGAAATTTCAGTCTTATGGTCTCAGTCAAATGAATTCAGTCATATGAAATTTCTATCGTCTGATAGGGATCCGTTGGGTCATATAAATATATGTCATACATATGGACAGTCCTGCTTTACTGACTGCATAGACTGCCAATGTATCATTCATGTATACATTGTGGTAATAATAATTTATTCAATAACAGTACAGTATGCAGTATTTGGTCTGTGTTACATTTCCACATCCATTCATTATTCACATAAATGTATACCTTTTGGCAAATGGTGTACATATTCAATGATGTACGTACATGTCATTGCTCATAATCCGATCCATACTGAAACACCATTGTACTTTGACATGTGAACAGTCATGGCCTTAATAAGGATGTGCTATAATGATGCTCACAGGACTGTCCTCTGCTCAGTAATGAGCAGTGTTCATGACATAGAACTGCTATTGTTTATTCCACATTGGCATGGCAGTATATATCTTGCTTACCTATGCCTGTTGATGTTACATGATTGCACAATACTGTGTGTGCTATTTATACATACTCAATTTTGTTGACATCAGCAATGCAGTCTGCTGATGTTCATAGGTTCATAGGTTGGTACTAGGCTATTGGCCCTAGTGCCTATACAAGTCTAGCCATAGCAATTCCCTGGTTGTTTATGCCCACAATGTTTACTTCCCTGGACCCCTCTCTATTAGGGCGACTGATGTAATTCCCGGGGTGAATTTTCTAGCTTCCATCCAATTGTCGAGGTTCCTTTTGAAGAGGGCCAAAGAGGCGCTCTGCTTGACATGTATAGGCAGCCTATTCCAGTGTATGGGGAGTTTCTGGATCAGGAACCTATCCCTCCAACATGTCTTGTTCATTGTGACAATGAGGTTTAATTCCCTGGAGCATGTGGCTCTGAGGGATTGGGATTTCTTTAGGTGGAGCATGTCCAACAGATCAGGGTTAGACATAGCCTTGTAAGTTAAGCAGAGGTTACCTCTGAATAGGCGATATGTGACAAAGTATAGCTGAAGTTTTTTTAGACTGTTGGCATAAGGCATCTGTTTTAGGCCCGTTATTCTTTTAGTGAGATATTTCTGAGGTCTTTCCAACTGTTGCAGATGTTTTGTGAGGTACATAACAAATGGGGCATTGTACTTTATAATGGGTCTAATGAGAGGCGAGTACAGTGGGACAATGACCTCCTTCTTTCTGGATGAAAAGCCCTTTGTGATGAGATGTGCAACATAGAAGGATTTCCTCACTGTTGTGGCGATGTGGTTATCGAAGGTGAGACCAATGTCCACCTGTGCTCCTATGTCTCTCGTCACACTTTCAGTGATTAGGGCATTGCCGCTTATGTGGTAGTTCATGGGTATGTGTTTTTTTCCAAAGGGGATAACTATATATTTCTTGGTATTGAGCTTGAGTCCATGACTCTGACACCAAGCATTTGTTTTTGTATGGCCCTTTTGTAGGATGTCTACATCATTTGGGGACTCAATAATGGCTCCCAGTTTGCAGTCATCTGCGAACTTTGTTAGCCAGAGTCCCTTAGTGTTGGCCTGTATTTCAGAGAAGTACATGCCAAACAAGAGCGGCCCCAGGACTGAACCTGGAGGTACTCCACTTGTCACTTGTCTGGAGGTGGATCTGGAATCGGATAATTTTACAGTGTGTGTTCTGTCAGTAAGCCAATTGGCAACCCATCAAATAATGTAGGGATTAATGCCCAGCTTGGTAAGTGTTTCTATGATTGCAGAGTGGGGGATGGTGTCAAAGACCTTGGTGAGGTCCAGATAGGCTGTGTGGACCACCCTACCCTCATCCATGGCTCTAGAGACTGATTCAAAGAAATCTATCAGGTTGAGGAGACAGGGTCGGCCCTTTATGAACCCGGATTGGGTGGGGTCCAACGTTTGAAGGTTGCCAATGTCCTTATTTATAAGTTCCATGATAATGCATTCCATGGCTTTGCAGACCAGGCTCGTCAGACTGATGGGGCAGTAGTTCAAGTGATCCAGGGTAGATCCTCCCTTGTAAAGTAAGATGACTGTAGCTGTGCACCATTCAGTGGGCACAAAGTCTGAGGTGAGGCTGTGGTTGAACATGACGCTTAGGTGAAGTGTCAGTTAATTTTGTAGTTCATGTAGTACACAGTCCGGGATATCATCTGGTCCCATGGATGCTGTATTTTTTGCTTTGAAGAGTGCGGTATGCATTTGCAATTTGCTTCTTTGTATTTTGTGTTGGCTTGATCAACATCCTATGTGGTGTACGCATGCATTTGCAATGCATAATCTTACCTGTTTGTCCTTCTTTATCTTTGTCTTCTTTAATGTGGACCCAGGTTTCCAGATCTCTTCCACCTTTGTGGGTATAAAATATATGTTGCAGATATGTTTGTCTTTGTTGCAATTATTTCCATTGTCATGTATTAGTTTGTTTGCAAATGAGTTGTGCCAATTCTATGGCCATTATACAGATGTAGGACATAAGCACACAAGTTACTGGCTACTGATTGCAATACATCCTTGTTCTCATTAAACTAGTGAATTAACCATTATATGTTGTTGGAATTCATGTGCACAACCTGATATTTTTTATATAACTGTACTATCAGGTTTGTGAACATGTATTATTCTTATATGTCATTGGTGTCTGCATGTGTATTGACATTGCTTTCATGTAAGTTCCAGTTAGGCCACTGATAGTCATACATATACACCTAAACCTGTGTGTTGCCTTTGACATGGCATATGTGTGTGACATGTATGGTTTCCACTGCACATTTGTTTGGGTTGCGTACAACTAGTTGTGTATGTTGTAGCCAGCTTGGTCTTTTGCTGCAATACTGCTGTTTGGCACTGTGCTTGGCTGTTTGTCTTTCACATGCATGGTTAGATGTTCTGTTCTGTCCTTTGCTAGAACTATCTAGCATTCAAAGATCTACATTTGTTCATCTGTGTTGTTGGTTGGCTTACACTTGCACTGCTGACATACCACTGGGATATGGGTTTATTTATCCAGTATGTACTGAAATCAGTTACTATACAACACACAACTACCATTGGTAATACACATCTATGTATGACTGCCACATAGTTTGCAACATGTCATAACATGATAGTGCATATGTAGATATGTATTTCTGAATTTCACTATGGTTGTTATGAACCCTACCCTGTTTAACAACTTCCCATTGCCCATGTTGTGCAGTGTGACATCTGTGTAACTTACCTGTCATTACTGTTTTTTTTCCAACCTTTGTCTATCATGTGTTGTGATATTAAGCATACCTGCTGTGATGGTCTTGCCCTCTTTCCCCATTTTTACCTTTCCTTTTATTCTTAAAAAAAGATGAGGTCTCTTTCCAAAAAAAAAAAAAAAAAATATATATATATATATATATATATATATATATATATATATATATATATATATATATATATATTGCCTATGTCCCTCTGACTTTCCCTCACATTATACAATTCCAACATACTTCTTGTGTGTACCTCTTCTTTACCCATACCCCACATTTGGTTTTCTATCTCCCAATTTCCTTGGATGTGTGTATTACCTGTGCTCCCCACACACGCCCGGCACCCATTGTTAACTAATGTTAGCTATGGTCATGTGGCCATGATTGTCATTTGCCTTTGTTAAATTTTTTTATTAGAAGGTTTACGGATTTCATTGGAATCTGTAAGTGACAGCAAACATATTTTCATAATAATGGAGTTACACAGATATTCTGTAGTTGTCTGTAAGTGTAATGGAGAGATTATGTTATAGATATGTATTTATGAATGTCAGGCTGCTTAGATTGTGAGATTCTTTCTGTAACTTTGTTAATGTACATATTTTTTTCATTTCTTATGGATTATTTGTGAGTGATATACAGTATGCTGTTACTGCTGAGATACTCTGTTGTGCACCAAGATATTCTGAGTTTACCATGGAGCATTTGCATATTATATAGCTATCTGCATCCTTTCCTGAGATTTTGGTGTAATGTGCCAGATTCTCTACACACTATCAGTCACTACAAAATAAAGATAGCCAAGTGACTGCTACTGCACTAATCAATGACTATGAATGTTGTAATGCAAAAGTCAACATAGTTTAGTGATCAGAAAGAATGCATATGATGTTACACATTTTAAACAGCCAAATATAGCATAGCACACCATTTCCAACAAATTTTCATATTAAAGCTCACTGCAAACCAAGGCCCAGAAAGCCACCATACAGCATGCATCAAAATAAGCAATACTAGCAGAGTTATATGAAGACACTTTACCAACTCCCATTCACCCATAAAAACTAAATATTAACTTTGCTATAAGATAAAGAAAGGATCTAATAAATGTTTTGTTTTGATGTAAATCATTTTGTTATATCTAACACACATAAATAAATAAATATCTACAATTTCTTCTCAGGTAATATTATTAAAGAAATGGTTGCGTGAGATACATTACTTTTCTTTAAAATACAATATTCTAATGCATTAGAAAACATTTGCTTAGTCCATCTGTAAGGGGTGAAAAAATAATTAAATAAATGCTTTATTTATCTGTGAGTCTTTTTGTTTATTCAGATGTCTTCCGGCCCTTTCTTCATGCATGTCTCTTTAGGGAAGTGATGCTCCAGTCCATGTCTTCATTGTTGTCCAAAATGTTATTCTTTTGAATATAGGAAACTGCATCATTCAATAAGTCAAACTTTTTTTGTTCCTCAGGTAAACTGTTCCATCCTTGATGGAAATGTCAGATGGGCTTTAATGCAATATTTCTTCAAGTCTGTTAATAATGAAATGTATGTTTTCTTCTTAGTTGCTATAGTGAATGAATAATCATTATCAAACCTGATGTTAATATCCCCTACTTTTATAGCAGTACTGGACCAAGTCTTTAGGATTAAATCTTTGTCCTGCCAGGAAACAAACCTAACAATCACAGATCTGGGAGATGAATGGCTTCTCTTGGAAAATAAATAAGAGGGAGATGCATGGGTTCTTCCTATACTAAAAGAATGAACTTCTGGCAGATTTAAGGCTTTTGGTAACCGATATATCAAAAATGTTAACATGTCATCTCATGGGTTCATAGGAGGTTATTAGACTAATGGTTTAAGAGCCCTTGCAAGTCTAGCCAGTATAACTTGATTTTACCCAATATGTGGCCCCCAGGGGCAGGAAAATGGCATAGGTTTGTGCATATGCCTTGAGTGTTTTGCAAAGTCCTCCTGTCCATAAGGGACAAAGGCTCTATGCCAGGAGTGAATTTGTGATTCCCTATCCATTGATCCATATTGCGCTTGAAGAAAGCTAGTGAAGGGTTCTGTTTAACACAAATTGGAAGTCTGTTCCAAAGAAGGGGTAACCTCTCTGACACATATCTGTCTTTCCAGCATGTTTTGTTGATTCACTGACTAGGTTTAGATCCCTAGATTCAGTAACCCTCATGCTGTTTGTCTTGTAGATGTGTAGCAACTCCATTAGGGCTGGATTTGTAAGTCCTATGTAGGTTAGACATGGGTCACCCCTTAACAGTTGGTAGGAGACAGAGTAAAGGGATAGAGCTTTTAGTTTATCCACATAGGACATGTTGTTAACACCCAGTATTTTTGGGGAGGAACCTCTGGGGTCACTTCAGCTGTTGTATGTACCTAGGCAAGTATATGCCAAATGGTGCATTATACTTGCTTATTGATCAAAAAGGGCTGAGTACAGTGGGACTATAACTTCCTTGGATTTGGATGCATGCCTCTCATCTGTCCAGATGTTTCCAGAATATCCATATTTTTGCTTCATATTTTTTATCTTTTCCTCTTAAAATCTGTGGTTTTCTAGCAAGTCATTGAGATTTTAAGTCACTAAATAATGACAGACATTTGGGTTTCAGACTTTATATCCTTCAGAAAATACATAATAACTCAAAACCTGTTATTCTATGGACTTTTAAAGTTTATCAGAGGAATTTTTAAAAATCTGTCCCTATTTTGGGGCCTTTGCCCCCCCCCCATTATTTGTGGCTTTGTCCAGATGTCTTGTGCTGAGAGGCTGAGAGGAATGTCTGGATGCCATACCTTTACTTATAAGCTTGCCACATAGAATGATTTCCTCAACACTGTCGACACATGGTCATCAAAGTTCAGGCCGCTATCTATCTGTGCACCTAGATCTCTTACATCTGAGTCTACTCTTAGGGGTGTGTTATTAATGTTGTAATTGTCAGGAGCCTTTGGCTTCTCAAAGGGTACGATAATGCATTTTTTAGCATTTAGTATTAGTCCATGGCTCTGGAATTAATCATTTGTCTGATTTAGACCCTCCTGGAGAATATCTACATCACTGGGGGATTCAATGATTGCACCCAGCTTACAGTCATCAGCAAATGTTGTCATCCGGAGGCCTTCCACATTAACCTTGACTTCAGAGAAGTATATTCTGAGCAGGAATGTTTCCAGCACTGAGTCCTGTGGCACATCACTAATACCTGGCCTCTTAGTGGATCTGGATTCACCCACTTTAAACACGTATCCTGTCCATGAGCCAATTGGTTATTCATCTGGTGATATAGGAATTTATGCCCAGTTTTGTGAGTTTATTATAATACCTGATTGTGGGATTGTGTCATATGCCTTGACCAGGTCAAGGGTGGCAGTATGCACTTTTTCACCCTCATCCATGGCCCTACTGACTTTTTCAAAAATGTCCGTCAGATTTAGTAAGTATGACCTACCCTTGGCAAAGCCAGATTGGGTCGTTCAGTGTTTGGAGGTTTCCTTTGTCATTATTTATCAGGTGCAAGATTATTCTTTTCATGACCTTACATATAGAACTATTCAAAGTTATGGATCTGTAATTACCTGGGTCACTTGATTTTCCCCCTTTGTGCAGAGGGATGACTGCTACTGTCCTCCACTCTAGTGGAACAAAGCCAGTACAGTGGTGTGGTTAAACAGAGATCCCAATGGGCATGAGTAGCCCTGATTCAAACTGTTTAAGAGGTGATATGGTGTATTGTCGGGCTCCATTGAAACTGTTTTTACCTTTAAAGACCGCATTGGCAACCTGTTGTTTACTGATACTTGGTGGGGGGGGGGGTTGGTGGGTAATATTTCTTGGGAGAGAACTGGGGATGATGGGGAAATGAAATTTAAGTTGAATTACTATATCTTCTGGCTGAGTACTTACTGGTGATGCTGTCCACAATTAATTCTGTACATTATTGGGTGTTGCCCTTAAGACTGACTACATAACTGAAAAATGCCTTATGGTTATCCTTAGCTTCATAGGCTATTTTTACCCCAAATGCCTGCTTTCAGAGTCTTGACTAGTTCTCTGATTCACTTGTTTAGAATAATGAGGAACCTTTTCTTCTTTTGCGTACATTTCCTCTTACTTGTTGACAGGATTTTCATAATTTGTTGTACATCCTTTTAATACCAGGGGTCCACCAGGGTGGCTTATTTTGTAGTTTAACCTGGGCTTATTTCAGTCTGGTTCTGCCATTTCTATGTAGATACTTGTGTATGCCTCTGCAAAGGCTTTTTATGTTTTCTGAGTTTTCAGGAGCTTAGAAACCAGCTACGCCTTCACTTAATATGAGGTAGTTTGCCTTAGAAAAGTTCTTAAAGTTTTTGGAGTTAGGTGGGAAAGGCCTAGTTTTACCTTTATTTCAAGTGAGACCGCTTTGTGTTCTGATCATACCAGTGAAGACATCACACTTGAGGAGGGCAGTGTTCAACCATATTTTTGAATACCAGATCTAGGATATTTGTGCCCCTAGTGGGAGTACAAATTAGCTGCTCCAGGGCATTTGAGTTTACAAAGTCAAGACATTTTTGGGCCTGCCTAAACCTAACTCTAATCCATGTATGCCTTCCAGTTAATGGATGGGTAGTTAAAAATCACCCACAAGAATGGTATTGGGCTGGATAGTGAGTGATTCTAGTAACTTCAGACACGATGTATGGGTTTTCTGGTTCACAGTGAGGGACCTGTAGCTAGCAAGAATATGGTAATACATTTTTCCCATGGTTAGTTGGACATGGAGTAGTTCAAGCATGTCATATTATTTGGTAAGCCTCTGCCTTTTGCTCGTTCATGTTCAGTGGGCAGTCAGAAAGTATGAAAGGCATTATAGCCATGCACATCTTGAGTGGTTTCCATGGTTTTGAACCTTGTTTCAGTAACTGCACAGAGATCAGCATTTTTCAGGGTAAAGAACACTTTCTAGGAAGTGTAGTTTTTTTTTTTGAGACTCCTAGCATTGTGCAGTGACAACTTTAGCTTGTATTGAGTAGCTTTTGTTATGTTTGATAGTTTGTCTGTTTGGAAATACCTAAAAAAGGCACTATAGGGGTGGATAATGTTTTTACTAATAACTGAAAGCCTAGTGTAACAGGTGAAGATTATCTCTGGAAAAGCAGAGTGACCTGTCAACCATGTCCTCCTAGACTGACAAGTATTGGACCCCTTTATAATGCCACCAATAGCTAAGCCAATTGTTAACGTCAATTGTTTTCTGTTGGTATAGTGGCATCATCCTTAGAGACAGTAGAATGCTGCTCAGTGCTAGGCTCATACCTGCTTGTAACACATATTCTGAGATATCAATCATGTCTCTCTTCATATGGTCCAAGGAGGTACATCTCAAGTCATTCATTCCCACATTCACTATCACACAGTCATACTGGTACCTGGGGATAAGTGACGTGAGCACTTTTGTGATCTGTCAGATCCTGGCCCCTGACAGGTAACTAACTGTAACTTAGCCAGCCTGGTAAGAGGGATATCTGTATGTCTCACAATGGAGTCTCCTATGACCAAAATATTAGGTTGTGGAATATTTCACCATATTAGACTGGTAGTTGAGACACAATGAGATGTGGCGTTATGTGCTGTGATGGGAATTGTCTTGTCTGTGTGCCTCTAGAGTTTCTGAGGATTGCACCTGAGTGGCTTTTGAGGTCTAGGTAAGTTATATGTGAGCATCTCCATGTATGTGGGTCAATGTGTTTGGTCTTTTGTGGGTGGAGTGTGTGTGTGTGTGTGTGTGTGTGTGTGTGTGTGTGTGTGTGTGTGTGTGTGTGTGTGTGTGTGTGTGTGTGTGTGTGTGTGTTGCTGACAACTTGTTTGTTGCTTTTTGTGTCTATATGTGAGAATCTGGTCTCCAGTATCAATGTGTAACTACATCTCTCAAATACTCTATTTGTCTATCTGAGAATTATGTGGCTGCCAGTGTACATAAGACAATTGCTACATTGCCTCATGATGTCCACATCCATCAAGCTAGATCCAGAGATAGCTGGAAAGTGCCTATCCATCCTTGCAAGTCCTAATATGTACTTTGCAAGGGATAGGAGTGGAAGGTGTTTGTAACTGGACAAGGAATGGCTGCATATGGTGTAATCTCCAGCTAATCTATCCAGCAAATCTGCCCAGCACCCAAATTAGATGCTCTTTGAGCAGCGATAGTCCTGGCTGATGTAATAATGTACTGAAGACCTAACTAGTCCTAACTAAATGCATTTATGATGTTCACTGGGCAAACCAGCTGTCTTGTGAGTAGGGCAGGACTGAGGTAAAGTTCAGAGGAAGTTTTTATAGGAACATTTCCACTTAATGGTGATCAAATATATAAAAGGCACCACTAACTGCCTCTGTATGAAGAGCACCTTTCCCCAAATACAAAGCTTATATGGAATCGTAAAGAAATGAGTTTTACACTAACTATGCCCTAAAACCAGTCAAGTAAACAATGAGATTTTTACCAGCAATTCCCAATACAGATAAATAAAATCAGCCCTCTCCTGCCACAGGAGTGGAGACTTTGACCTTCTTAATGTAAAACCACTGGTTTGGAGCCTAAGTGTTAAGAAACCACAAACATATGCATAATACTAGCTAAAAATCACTGGATACAATGTATTTCAGTGCAGAATGGCAGCCCTTACAGTACTTAGAAAATGCAACTTGTAAACTTTAAAGAAGTGCAAAAAAACAATAAATAGCACATAAATCTTTCACAGTGTAATGAAAACAATTAAAGCATGTGCAAAATAATACTTAATTTAATTTGTCATGACAATGATGGATGACTTCAGATGTTTCTCCCATGAGTCTATTTATCTGCTTCTTCCAAACAAGAAATCTGAAGTTTCTGTTTTTTAACTATTTCATTAATTAGATCAATCTGTTTTTTTACAGTCTTCTTTTATTGTGTCAATTTCTATGATCCAGTTTATCCATTTTCAAAGATAAGTTATGAATATTGTTAAGAATGCACTGCAGTTCTTTCTTAACTGACATTTCTGGAGAGACTGATTTGAATGGCTCATCTTGAAACAACAGCTGTATTCCTCAATATTGTTTGACAGAAAAATTGTATCAATTTTTTCTTGCATAAACTTCAATGCGGGATAGTTTGGGGTATTTTATCCAAGAATCAGACTTATTCAAAGTTTTTATAATTTGAGCAAAAGCATTTTGCTGACTCAGGATAACTGCAATTGTTGATTCTACCCGTACTTTTTCCTTACTAGGATTAGGTCTACCTGAGTTGCATTTTGGCCAGTCTTGTACATGATCTTATGACTATACCACTAGCTGAAACATGTGTTGGCTACCATTAAGCCATTTGCCAGACAGAGGTTTAGAATGGTTTCTCCTTCTTTATTCCTAAAGCCTCAACCATGTAGACTAAGGCAGTCTCATCATGTTCTGTCTGCTCCACTATATGCATTCAGGTCAACTATTTTCAACACCAATTCATGTTGACCTGCTTTAACTAGTAAGTCCTGCAAATGCTATCTGAATGCATTCTTTCTGTCCTTATCACAGCCCTGCTGTGGAGTATAGACTGAGATTACAAATAGTGCCCTATTTTTTCACTGGAGTCTGATTTCCAGGAGTCTATCACTTATTCTGATGATATCCCTTTGGCTGAAGACTTGGAAGTTGAAGGGAGAGAAAGCACAGCAGTTTAAGGAATTGCACAGGGCTCTAGCACCTGAAGAAGAAGAGGAAATAGATGGATTTGAATAAGCATGGTAGCATCCCAATAAGGTACAGAAAATGATGCTGAAATATTGCAGAAGTCCAGGAAGTCATAAAAAAGAGTGCAGGAAAAAGTGGGAGATAAAAAAATATATGGATCAGGCTAGCAAGGAAGACTGGTTGGCTAACAGAAAGGCTAAGGGATGAGTTTCAATGCATCAGAGTCACTCTACCAACTTCTGGAAAGTGACCCAGTAGATGACACAAAGAAACTATAACAGATTGAATGGCAAAGATAGAAAGATAAAAAAGATAGTCACACACCCTTCATAAAGGATGCCAGCAACAACCAGCTCACCAGTTCATAGGACATCAAAGGTGGATGGAAGGAATACTTCCAGCAGCTTCTGAATGAAGAAAACCACACAGAAGTTGTACTGTCCCAGACACAGTCTACGCTGAAAGAAGAGGAGGAGCCCACCATAAAAGAAGTAAGAAAAACACTAAGGAAAATGAAGTAAGGGAAAGCATCAGGCTCAGATGAGGTCACAGCAACTATGATAAAGATGTTGGGTGAGATATTGGAGAAATGGCTCCTGAGGGTACTCATAACAGTATGGAGAGAAAGATGTATCCCAGATGATTGGAGAATAAGCATATTAGTGCCAGTGTTCAAGAATAAAGGTGGCACACACAACTGTGGACAGCTTAGAGGTATCAAACTCATGTCACACAGTATGGAAGCTCTGGAGAGGGTTAATGATAAACAATTACTCAGAAGGTAAGTTGGAAGATGAGCGGTTTGGATATGGATCAGGATCCGACACAAGTGACTGGACATTTGGTATGTGCCAATCATAAGCAGAATCCCTCACGGATTGGTCCTGGGACCACTCCTTCTTGGCATTTATTTCTATGAAGTCAAGGCCAATGTCAGTGGCCTCTGGCTGACTAAATTTGCAGATGATTGCAAATTAGGAGTGCCACTGAATCCCCACCGACACAAATGTTCTCCCGGAAGGGCTGACACAAACAAACAACTGGTGTCAGTGCCATGAACTAAAACTAAATGCCAAGAAATGCATAATAGTATCCTTCAGGAAGTCATCAACCCCTGGTAACTATCATATTGACAACATGCCCTTAAGAGTTGATCCATTAGTCAGAGACATGGGGACACACATGAACAGTAATCTAGCCTTTGACCATCACATGAATACAGTAGTGAGGAAATCATTCTATATTGTGCAACTTATAAACAAAGGTATGGCATATAGGTCCACATACATCATTATTCCACTGTATTTGACTTTCATCAAGCCTATCATTGAGCAAGATGCCCCCTATGGTATGTACCTAATCGGGCATATCCAGTTGGAACATCCACAGAGGTTCCTCACTAAAAGAATCCAGGGTGGAAGTAACATGTCCTATGCAGTCCACCTCAAGGCTCTATCCCTTTATTCTGTCTCCTACATTGTCTTAAGGGGAGACCTATAGGTTCATCTATGCCTGACATACAAAGCATTGTCAGGCACCACTCTGAAGGATCTTCTGCATATCTGCAAAACAAAAAAAAAAAACAGATTTACCCATTCTAAAGACCTAAACCTTGCCTGTGATATAAATAGGACCTGCTGGAGAGACAGGTATGTATCCCAGCAACTTTCCCTTCTCTGGAACAGGCTCCTCATCCATGTAAAGCAGAGTTCCTCCCTAAGTCAATTCAAGTGTGACTTGGACAATTGGATGGGGTACAGGAAATCCATCCTTTGTCTGGCATCTTTATCTCTAATGAACACAGCCTGTAAATGGTTCGTCTCCCAGGTCTCTGCTTGTAAATGACTCACCTCCCAAGCCCCTGCTTACAAGGGTACCAGAACTGGTCAGAGATTTGGGATGCATGGCTAGGTCATTAGCCCAGCAAACACATGTGAACCTAAGAAGCTAGAGATGAGGAATGAGTCCACCTGGGAATTCCGAGACTTGGAGTAAGCATATGATAAGGTCCTAAGAAAGCTGATTTGGGCAGTGCTGCAGTGGTTCAAAGTCCCAGAAGCATTAGTAGAATTAGTGCAGGCTATGCACAAGGATCCAATGACTCAACTATGAACAGTGTTCATTTTTAGAGGGGATTCTAGTGGGAGTGCCGGAGTGGGTGTGCATCAGGGTTTATCTCACAGCTGTTCATACTGGTGATGGAGTACACTAGCAAACAGGTTGGAAGGGACATATTAACAAATTTGCTGTATACAGGCTATGTGGCATTACAGACAGACTCTGAGCAAGAACATCAGCAAAGGCTAGGGGAATGGAATGCAAAACTGAAGGCACATGAGATGAAGTTGTGTATAGATAAAACAGTTATAATAGTAGTAAATTGTGGAAATCAGAAGAAGCTGAGAAATGAAACTGAAGGAAAAATAGTGAAACAGTTTAACAGCTTCAAGTATCTGGGACGGGTGGTTGACAAGAAGGGAAGTCTGAATGATGAGGTCAAAGCTAGAATCAGAGGGGCTGTACACAACTGGCATAGATTGTCAGGGGTAATGGATGACAGAAGAATGCCAATGAAACTGAAAAGTAAGGTGTACAAAAAATGTGATACGACCAGCACTGCTGTATGGTACAGAAACCTGGGCAGTAAAGGCAGAGTATTTGAGGAAGCTAGAAGAAATGGAGATGAAGTGCTTGAGAGAGGTGGTAGGATGTGCACTGTTGGACAGACATAAATGCAGAAGCCAACATAACTTGATTTGCAGAGAAGGTCAAAGAGAACAGATCATGGTGATTCAGGCACATGCAAAGGCAAGAGGAAAGGAGGGCATCCAGAAAAGAGGTGGATGGATAGATTGAGAGAAGAAATGTGACAGTCAGGAATGAGTGTCAAAGATGGTTGGAAAGTAACACTGAGAGGTGGTGACAGTTGACATAGTAACCTGACCCCATGTACAAAATGATAAAGGGGGGGGGGCTAATGATGATGGTGATGATCCCTCACTGTCTTCTGAAACTTTTCCCTCACCACAATTCTTACACTATTTCTAGCTGTCCTACTCCTGGTATGTAGTAGACTCTGTATCCCAAGTTAAATGGTTTTCCTGCACTGTCCTTCCATCTTGTCTCCTAAATACATAGGATGTCCCCCTTACCATCATGTCATCCACTTCCAAGCTGCATCTTGTCGGTGAACTTTCACTGAGTGTGTGAAGTCTCAGTTTATGTTTGGAAGGTAGACTGGTTTTACAACAAGCTTTCACCCAGCAGAGTTGACCCAGGAAACTCGAGCTGGGCAACTGGACATTAGCCAGTAGCTTATTGACTCACAGCTGCTGAGCATGTCAGGCAAACATTGGCTAATAGTGGCACCTATATGGTCCCTGGCATAAGTTGGAGTAGGCCACGTCCTCAACCGACCACTTATCACTGGCAAATACCTATGCTGATCTGATGACATTAGTCAATATGACAGAATCACCTACAGCCAATTTTTATCCCATTGACTAGCTAGCCCTGGCATGGATTACTGCCTGTGTTCTCCTATCTTAAGGATACTGTGCACCACAGTCGATGGCCAAAGCAGTTGGTCTATACAACTCGTCATGCAATATTTACTACCTAGAGTCTGTTCTACTGCTGCCCATGTCTCCATTCTTGGGAGAGTTTGAGGTGGAAACACTCAACATGTTCTTGGAAAGAACCCCAGAGAGACCCAAGGATAACATGCAAACTCATTCAGGCATTGTTCAGAGGTCATGATCGAACCTTGTTCCTTGTGCATGGGAGGAGAAGACATCAAACATCATGCCAACTTAATATCTCTTTGGTTATGACCCAGAAAATATTATCAATATCCTTCCAAATAAATGTAGTGCCAACTTCATCCCTGAGATTTCTACCCAAAGCCTTGAAATGCCTGAATTATTTATTCTCACAGTTATCTCTAAAGATCGGTCTCAGCAAGTGCTGTCCAAGAACAAAAAATATACATTTCTTCATGGAACCTGACAGTGTACCTAGCTGTTTGGTTACTGCTGTTAAACATACCCGTGCAGACCCACTTCATAAACTGCTTAGCCTACAGTTTGCTAGAATTTTTGTCCCCAATTTGTGAACCACTGCAGTGAAGATGCCTCACCCATAATGGCAGCCTTACAACTTACCTAGCTAGTTACAGAGGTATCAACCTTACGAGCAACATCTGTGTAGTCATGGAACATTTTATAACTGACCTCATAAACTATATCAAGAATCTTATTAGAACTGACTCCCCAGTAGTTTGACTTTGTGTATCCTATCTTTGTAGATCCTATCTACTGAATCTGATAAACTTCTTTAAAAGAATTATGTAGATGGTGGCCATGTAGTACACATGGCATATCCTGAGCTGGCCGAGGCCTTCAACACCATTCCCCAGGCCGGTGTCATACAGAAGCTATATGTTTTAAAAATTTACCTGTATTTGCTAAGGTGCAGAGCAAACTGAGAGACAAAATCCACACAGTGCGAGTTGCAGCTGCCTCATCAGAAAGTATGAAAGTAACCAACAGTGTTGCTCAGGGCTTAGTAGTAGAACTTCTCCTTTTTAGGACTTACTTCTAAATCTCTAAGCAGAGAACAAAGAATTAATGCTAACAAAGTTTGCAGATAACTACAGACTGGGTGTTGTTAAGTTACCTTTTCTGACAACCAAACACTCCAGCATGAACTCTCCCTAATAAACTCTTAATGTACTAAAAATGAGCTCAGACTAAATGCTAAAAGTGTATCATCGCCTTTGGCAGACAGTTTAATATCAAAAGATTGACACATGGAAGGGCGAATCTAGCTGAGCAAACCCTGCCTATAGACAGTTGTAATGTTGAATACCGACATTACTGACTCTTCAAACTCTCCCTCCTTCTGGACCTATGTTAGCTTGATCTTCAGTCGGGAGCAATGGGAGTTTCAGCATTCAGTGTTTATTTCAGGCATGCAGGTTTTCAGCATGCCAACATTTATAGTAAGGTTGTGGAAATTGCTGACTTGAACTTCTGAGTGTCGAGCATTTGATAGTAAGTCTTGGCAGACAACCCCTCTACTCATCATAATGTATAGAAAATGCAACACCACAAAGCAAAATGCAGTCAACAGCCTAGGAATGTGGGACAGTAATTCCCTTTCATTTCTCTATTTTGTGACAAGTCAGGAAATACTTTTATTAAGTACAGATAGTTGCAAAAGGAACATCATCACATCTAAAGTCTTCCTTTTATTCAGCATTGATCAGATCAATTATTGTGTAGAACACCTCCTTTAGGATAAATAACACTAAAATATCAAACAGAAAAATCTCAATGGTTCCTAATCAAAAAGATCAAAGTGTTAAAGCCCATTAACTATTTGGAAGAGGCTGTAAGAGCTGCCCCTTTATTCAGCTTCTTATAGGCTTCTGAGTGGAGATTTGTCTCACATTATTTACCTGGTCTTCCTAGACATCCTACATATGTGCGAGTGCATCAGTACTAGAATTAACAAACTAAATCTTCAACAGCAGATGAATAAAACATGATGGAGGGACACGTTTATAACCAGCCCCTCCCAAACATGTATAATAAACTTCTCCTGCATATTAGGCACTGTGACTTACAAATTTCCTTTTAACATAACCTAGATGACTGGATGGGTATCTGCAAATTTACTTTGGGATTGACTGGTATGTCCCTCCTATAGAAAGGAGGCATGGTCTGGGACAGATTACTGTCATGGCATAAATAGTCATAAGTTTCAATAGCTTTGGAAAGTATGAATCTTTAAATCATAAACAGACTGTTGTTAATAGGGATGATATTTAACAGGCCGTGTGTTATTTTTTTACTGAGTTTCCAACAACAGGGCAGCAAACAAAACAGGAGTCCCCAGTTGAGCCACACTTACTTCTCCTCTACTTTTATGATAATATGTTTAGTATTCACTTATCAAATTAGGGATATAATCATTGCTAACATTAACCACCAGCATCCTGAGCTATTGTTTTGAAATGGATTAATGTGAGGTGCTAGAATTAGGAATATCACACAACAGAAAGTCTGGCAGTTTAGGACACTAGGGTAACACTAACCTGAAAAAGTGTTTCTTCCTTCCTCTTTCTATTTACATTTTATGATTATGAGTATCTAACTGGACAGTGTCCATGTTTAGTGAAATCGGTGGGAGGAAAACTCAAGGGGCAATTAAGCAGTCTTAAATATCATATATATCAAATGCAGTTAGCAATCTGCTAATAAATATGTGTGACTCAACAAACAATGACAAAAATAAACATGATTAAACAAGGATATTCAGAACCAACTATAGCAAGATTAGGCTTCAAGAGTAAGAATCAGAATAATATTTGTTTCAGAAGGTGCAATTGCAGATAAGACAACTGATGAAATACAAGGGGAATACATTGATCACATGCTGAACTGTGAACAAAAGGAAAAATACAGAAAATAACTTCAAAAATGGTAGGTATTAATACCGTAAAATAAAACTCTTTAAACATTATCGTAAGTATAAGTATCTACATAGAGAGAGTTATCACATTCCTGAAAAATGACACATCCAGTCAAGGTAGCTTTTCAAAGAGCTGTTGGGAGTGTCATCTTAGAAAGAATCTTCCCCAGTACATATGGAAGTCTGTTACAGTGCTTGACTGGTCCCATCAGGGACAGAACATTACAGTATCTCTTGTAGAGATACAGAACAAAAAACAGGAGAAAGGAATAAGCACAAAAGTTACAATGGGGCTTAAATCTGGCTAGGTTTAGATGGTAAAAAATGCTTCACTACGTCACAAAACCCTAACTCTGATTTACAACTGTCCTTGACCAACAATATAATCCCTGCTCTCTATAATAATCTGGAATTTCCCTGCTATCCATATCAGCCAAGCCAAGAGGCCAAAGGCCAGCACATCAATTGATAGCTTTGAAAAAAATGTTACAATACCTTGAGGAAGTCATCTACACACACATTTTGTAATATATCTTACAGTATGAGTTACTTTCTAATAAACAGCATGGCTTTGCCAAGGTGAAGCAGAGCCACTGCTATTCATGTCCTCTCCAATGGTGCATTGGTTAGAGCTGTTGCCTCACAACAAGAGGTTCTCCAGTTCAATTCTTGGCAGGGGTACATTCTGTGTGGAGTTTGCATGTCCGTTCGTGTGGGCTTCCTCCTGGTGCTCCGGTTTGCTCCCATATTCCAAACACATGCATCTGAAGCATTTCTCCTTGGGTCTCCACTGAAAATGGGCTCTGTCCCAGTCAGACTTTCCTGGTAAACAAATGTTAAATAAATTTTACATGTATGGATAAATGATTATTGCCTGGGACCCCAGTTATTGACATCAAAAAAGGGTTTGAGGGTTATGAAGATAGGTAAAGCCTGGCAGCCTAGCCAGAAAGAATTTTGTAGATAATTCTGTCATTTGTAAATATTATTGTAAGCCACAGGCTTGTTCTCTTAAATATGAAAAGACTGCATTTTATATTGAACTGCAAAAATGTAACAACAGTGCAATCTACTGTAAGAAAGCTAAGTCAAGCATTTCATGACTATCTTTGATGTTAAAATTCGGAGCTGATATATCTAGAGAGAGGAATCCTGCCTATTGTTTTAAGACCAGAGTTAATGGCTAGAATTTTCATGCATAAATGTCCTTTATTGCTCTGGTTTCTGACCAGGTGTAAAGAATGTAAATGTAATTTCTGTTAGCCTGGGAACACCAGAGAAGTGTGAAGAATGATGTCATTTGAAGCAGCTCTGTGTTATCAATTTAAAGAGAGAGAATCAGAGAGCTCAGGACATTTTGTCTTGAGAACATCTAACATCACCAGCACTGCTTTTCTCTATATGTTAATTGTTTAGAATTATGGTCTTTCTTAGATATAGATAGGAAAGAGGAAGATTAGACTAGTTTATTTTTCTGTGATGTGAACCTGTGCCAACCTTCCCCAGGAGTGTTGGTGTGGTTGTATAGACTCTTATCTCAAAGTGTGTGTGTGTGTGTGTGTGTGTGTGTGTGTGTGTGTGTGTGTGTGTGTGTGTCAGCTACTTGGGCAGGGACATGAAACAATGGCTGGACAGAGAGGGTGCCAGAGGTTTTAGCTTGCCCACTAGGCTGAGATCTGGACCCTATAGCTGTGCCATTGGGGAGTCTTATTAGGGACCTGGAGAGTAAGGGCGAAACCAGCCCCAGACTGACTGTGATGTCTATGTGCTCTTCAGGGAAATTGCACTTTACTGTGTGTGTATTTATTATCCATTTCCCTATATGGATGCCCCTCACTGGTGTTAGTGGTAAGGATTGAGGCTCCTTGATTGCTGGGCCAGGGCACGTGCATCACATATTAATTGGTGGCAATGGTGAGATATCCACACCACATATTAATTGGTTGGCAAATACTAATTGGCTTGTAGTGGTGTGGGTAGATTGAATTCCTGTAGCTTGTGTATAGTGATCACTGAAGGTGTTGTTGTACTCTAAATCAGCCATGCAGTGAATACTCAGATTTCAGATCGCAATTGTTTTATTTCTTTTGCTAGCTTAGTTAGTCAGGGAGAGCAGGCAGCATGTCAGCAGAGGAGTACAGAAAGCTGACAAGGAGCCAGCTGACTGAGATGTGTCAGGCTAGGAGACTGGTGCATGGAAACCTGACTAAGGCAGACCTGATTGCAGCTTTGGTCACAGCCGCATCAGAAAACAGCAACCAGGAGGACGATCAGACTGGCAGTGGAGATGTATTACCCTCAGAGAATGGACAACTCAACCTTTCTGGAGAGGACTTAAAAATCCATCTGGAGCTAAAGAGACTTGAGCTGGAGGCCAGGCATTTGGAAATAGAAGCAGTTGAGAGACAGACATCTACAGGCTGAGGAGAATGAGAAACTGCTATGCATGGAAGCTGGGGAAAAGGAGAGGTAGAGGCAGCATGAGAAGGAGATGCTGACTCTTTGCCAGAGTCATGGAGGTAATGGGGAAGGGAGAAACTGGACCCCAGAAGCACAAAAGGTCAGTAAATTACTTCTGCATTTTAAAGAGGGGGATAATCTTGATAATTTCATTCATATGTTAGAGAGAGTATGTAAACAGTATGATGTTGACCAAAGGCTCTGAGTACGGTTCCTAACCCCCTTACTCCATGGTAAAGCTGTAACTGTGTTGTCTAAACTTTCTGATTGTGAATATTTGTATTATACTACTGTTAAGAACTGCTTGTTAGAATGTTTTAAGCTAACACCTGAAATGTACAGGAAAAAGTTTTGTGAGCATAGATGCAAGGCAGATGAAAGTGTGTGTGAATATGTTGCTGAACTGAGCACTTATTTTCATACGTGGGTGAGTGGGTGTCAGGTCACCACTTTTGAAGTGCTGGTAGACATTTTGGTGAGGGAACAAGCCCTTAGAACTTTGCCTGAGGACATGAAGATCTGGTTAGCTGATAGACAATGTGAAACTTCAGATGAGTTGGAGAAGAAGGGAAACCTATATCTAGCAAGCAGGGCATCCCTGCACAGGAATTGGGCCCCCAGTACTGTTAATGGGTCTAAAGGAACCCATGGTGGGCAGCACAGACTATCCCAACAGAATCTGCCAGGAGCAGCGGAAGCCACTAGTCCAGGTACACATCCAGGACCTAGGGCTAAATATTTTGAATGCAACCAGAGGGGCCCTGTGGCATACAGATGTCCAAGGAGGCAAGGTAGGGAACAAAAAGTGAGAGAGCCAGTAAGTGGGAAAGACAAAATGCCAATAGCAGATTGTCTTGAGACAACAAGGGTATTGAACTAGCATCCTGCAGATGTTCTGATAGGGAAGGATTTAGATGAGGCAGTACCATGTGTTTATGCAGTTACACGCAGTCAGGCTAGGAGACAAGCATGTGGATCTGGTAGCCTGAGGAAGACACAGACAGACTGCATACTTGCAGCCAGGACTGATGAGGTGGTTACATCAGGGAGGAAGCTACTCTGTAGCAGTGAGACTGAAGGTGAGCCACAGCTGCTTGAGGGTACTGATGTTCCCTTGAACAGAGTGACTACAAAGGTAGAGGTGAGCAGTACTACCCAGGCTGACAGTGAGGCACCACTGTCAGAGGATGCCAGACTTCCTGTGGAAGGAGAGCTGGGAAGGGTTACAAAGAGAGAGTTAAGACAGGCTGAGCTCTCAGACCCTACATTGCAAGGCCTGAGGCAGGTAGCTAGGGAGACACCTGATTCTCAAGGGAAGGGGGAATCTGTATACTGGAACAAAGGGTTACTGTACAGAGTGTGGACCCCTGAGGGAGGGCTAGAAGGTGAGATGGTACATCAGTTGGTAGTGCCTAGAGCATAACATTTGGCGCTTCTAGCCATATCCCATGATATTCCCTTTGCAGGTCATATGGGCATAAAATGTGCAAAGAGACGTATTATGCAGAACTTCTATTGGCCTGGAGTTTCCAGAAATGTAACAGGGTACTGCAAGACCTGTGAGCAGTGCAAAAAGGTAGGCAAGGCAGCAGACAAAGTGAGAGCTCCTTTGATGCCTTTGCCTGTGATTGAGGAGTCATTTCAGAGGGTAGCTATGGATATTATGGGGCCTCTGAGTACCCCAAGTTCCACAGGGAAAAAGTATATACGAGTAGTAGTGGATTACGCTACATAATACCCTGAGGCAATGGCTCTGTCCTCCATTGAGGCAGAAAAGGTGGCAAATGCTTTGTTAGAGATTTTCAGCAGGGTAGGCTTCCCAAAAGAAATACTGTCTGACAGAGGTGCCAATTTCATGTCAGACCTGCTGGCTTGTCTGTGGAAGTCCTGTGGGGTGCAATACCTGAAGACCACCCTTTACCATCCCCAGACTAATGGTCCTGTAGAGAGGTTAAACTCTACAATCAAGTCCACGCTATGGGCATTTGTAGACCAGTCCAAGAGGGAGTGGGACAAATATTTGCCCCATCTGTTGGTTGCTTACAGAGAGTTTCCCCAGGAATCCACAGGGTTTTCACCCTTTGAGGTGTTGTATGGGCAGGGTCTATGTCACATTGTCAAAGTGTCAAAACTTCGACTATGTAAACATCAAACACAAAAGTTTGAAAACTGAATACTCCGAACACTCAGAACAGCAATTTTTTTTCCCAGGGAAAAAGAAATCGCTGTTCCGGTACAAAAAGCGGAAACACACAAAAACTAAATACTGTTTCCAATGTGTGGGCCTTCATCCCACTCCCCCCCAACATGGGGGGCTGTGCACGCCACACCCCCTCTACTTAAATATACCAACTCCAAGATCACAACACAGTGGAGGAAATAGCAAAGCCACGGAACTGGCCCACCAAATTCTTCCTCTGGGAATTAATTTGATGTTCCGCAGCTTTGTTATTTTCAGACTTCAAACTTCCCAGTTTGATGTTTCAGCATTCAGACTTGTGAGCGTTCAGACTTCTGATATACACCTCTATAGGCATAGGGTGAGGGGACCTCTAGATTTAATTAAAGATGAGTGGGAAGGTGAATGTGAACCTCACATGAAGTCTGTTGTGGCATATGTCCTAAACCACAGGACAAGGCTCAGGGAACTCATGGGCTTGGCCCAGGAGAACCTGGCAGAAGCCCAAAAACAGAAAAAGGTATAGTATGGCAGGAATGCTCATGCTAGAGAGTACCCTGTAGGGCAGCAGGTAATGGTTCTCATTCCCGTTAGACACAACAAACTGCAAGCAGCTTGAGAGGGGCTCTACAAGGTGGTAAGGAAGGTAAGTGATGTGAACTACATGGTGGAACTTCTAGGCAGGAGGCAGGGGCACAAATTGTACCATGTTAACATGACAAAACCTTGCCATGATAGGGATTTCCTTGCGCAGAGCATTTGCAGTGGATTGCAGGAGGAGTCTGAGGGAGATCTGGTTACTGATCTCCTCAATGAGGCTCGGACTGACACCTCAGTGGAAGGGGTAGCAATGTCCCAGCAGCTATCTCCTACCCAAGTTCGAGAAATCTGAGCAGTGTTCCAAAAGTTTGGGGACATGTTCACTGGGAAACAAGGGTGCACTCACCTGGTGCAGCACCAGATGGATACAGGATCCCAAAAGCATATTAGGCAGGCCCCTTATAGGGTGCCCGAGAGAGTCAAACAGACTCTGAGGGAGGAGATACAGTAGATATTTGAACTAGGGGTGATTTAAGAGTTCAACTATCTCTTGGCTTTCCCAGCAGTGCTGCTGCCAAAAAAGGATGGCAGCACCAGGCTCTGTGTGGACTACAGGAAATGAAATAGTCACACAGAGTCATATGCTTACCCTATGCATAGGACAGATGAGGCCCTAGAGCAGCTGTGTGGGGCTAAGTATCTTACAACTACTGATCTTACCAAGGGTTACTGACAGGTGCTCTTGGCTCCCAGTGCTAAAGAGAAGTCAGTCTTTGTGACTCTTTTTGGCTTGTATGAGTTCACAAAAATGCCCTTTGGATGAAAAAAATGGCCCAGCAACTTTCCACAGGCTGGTAGATCATGTTCTAGCAGGAGCAGAAGGGTTTGCCCTTGCTTACCTAGATGATATTGCCATTACAGCCATTCCTGGCAAGAGCACCTTCAGCATGTCAGGGAGGTGCTGGGCAGACTACAGAGGGCAGGGTTCACCATTAATCCCAGCAAATGAATGGTGCATATGACAGAGGTCTCCTACCTGGGAAATTGACTGGGGAGTGGTAAAATCAGGCCAGAACCTGCCAAAGTGGAAGCCATTCAGGCATAGCCTGCACCTGTTACCAAAAAGCAGGTGAGGGCATTCTTAGGGACAGCAGGGTACTACAGAAAGTTAACCCCCAGTTATAGTACTATAGATGCTCCCCTCACAGACCTGACAAGGAAGAACAGAGCCAGCCAGCCAAATGCCAAGTTGCTAAGATGGAAGCTAGGGTTGCAAGCATATGAGGTGTCAGTGCAGCACCACAGTAGGATTAGGAATACCAATGCAGATGGGCTCTCAAGACAGGGAATGGGGTAAGGTATACCCAGACAGACCTAACCCTCTCAAGCAGCATTTCTCAAGGGTCAATTGAAAAACTAGCTTGAGTTCTCCAGGAGGGGAGATGTGTGAAGATAGGTAAAGGCTGTCAGCCTAGCCAGATATAATTTTGTAGATAATTCTGTCATTTGTAAATATTAATGTAAGCCACAGACCTGTTCTCTTAAGTGTGAAAAGACTGCATTGGATATTGAACTGCAAAAATGTAACAACAGTGCAGTCTGCTGTAAGAAAGCTAAGTCAAGCATTTCATGACTGTCTTTGATGTTAAAATTCGGAGCTGAAATGTCTAGAGGGAGGCATACTGGCTATTGTTTTAAGACCAGAGTTAATGACTAGAATTTGCTTGTATAAATGTCATTTAGTGCTCTGGTTTCTGACCAAGTGTAAAGAATGTAAATGTAGTTTCTGTTAGCCTGGGAACATCAAAGAAGTATGAAAAATGATGTCATGTGAAGCAGCTCTGTGTTATCAATTTAAAGAGAGAGAATCAGAGAGCTCAGGACATTTTGTCTTGAGAACCTCTAACATCAACAGCGCTGCTTTGCTGTATATGTTGTTATTTAGAATTATGTTTTCTCTTAGATATAGCTAGAAAGAGGAAGATTTATCTATGATCTCTGAACTCTTGACTAGCATTGTGTAAGAAGTATTGCCTTGTGTTTTTATTATTTATTATTAAATATTTTTAAACCTTTCAACTGTGGCTGTTTTGTGTAGAGATAATTTCAGCTCAAAGAGTACATTGCATGTATATAGTGATACTGTACCAAGTCACTCCAAATAAGACTGTTTGGTTGCACTTACCATTTGGATAATAATATTGGACAGTAATAATTGGACATGCTTCATAAGGGCCTTTGAGTAGCTGATAAATTAGTTGGGTGGCAGCAGTGATTTTTACTGTATAGTCTGGGTAACAGGGACACAGCTGGAGAACCTGTACCAGCCTTCCTCAGGAGTGTCTGTGTGGTTGTATAAACTCTTATCTCAAAGTGTATGTGTGTGTGTGTGTGTGTGTGTGTGTGTGTGTGTGTGTGTGTGTGTGTGTGTGTGTGTGTGTGTGTGTCAGCTACTTGGGCAGGGACACGAAGCACTAGCTGGATAGAGAGGGTGCTAGAGGTTTTAGCTTGCCCACTAGGCTGAGATCTGGACCCTATAGCTGTGCTAGTGGCGAGTCTTATTGGGACCTGGAGAGAAAGGGAGAAACCAGCCCCAGACTGACTGTGATCTTTGTGTGCTCTTAAGGGAAATTGTACTTTACTATGTGTGCATTTATTATCCTTTCCCTATATGGACACCTCTCATTGGTGTTTGTGGTGAGGACTGAGTCTCCTTGATTGCTGGGCCACGGAATGGGTGTCACAAGGCTGTTGACCAAAATTTTCTCTTTATTAAATTAAGCAAGTATAGATTGTTCACTGATGTCTCCACTTTGTTGTACAACTATCTTTGCAATAGGACACTTACCATTACTAGTGTAACATTCTCCCCTTCCTTCTAGCAATGCAGGACTTCCACAAAATTATATAATCTTTTCTATATGTGTCAGTGACTTCCTCAATAACTTATTAATCTAAATAGCACACTTTATGCTGGTGACTTAGTCATTACAGTAGCTTCTTCAATTAGCATTCTTAACTGCTCTTTACAAAATTATTTAGCCTCTTGAGCAATTGGCTACTCACAAGCAAACTTAACTTAAATAGCAAAAACTACTCTGATGGTACTGCATTTCTGGATCTCCTCTCAAGGCTTTTGTCCACTGCTTTCAAATTCCTAAAACACTGGTCATACCATAACCAAGCTTTGCCCGCCCAAATGCTGAGCTTCTCTAGTGGCAAGAGAACATGCTAACAGTGGTACGTCTTGTGAAGAATCCATTTCAAAGATATCTGTCATAAAATATACAAAACCCAGGACCCAGTTGTCCCAAGTTCTTGCCCTAAACTTACCTAACTTCCTCTTTCCTAATGCTGCCAAAGATGCAGCCAGGCCCTTTACCCAGGGACTTCCACTTCAACTAGACATTGTGCATTATCAGCATCAATCATTTCAAATATGTCCACATATTCTTCCCTCCAAATCTTTTCTTTAATTGCTAAGGGAATATGTGGTGTTGCAAATAAACTTGACTCTAATAAAAGTAACCCTGACTGTGCTCCTATAGGCTCTAATAGCATGCTCTGGATGGGTACAACCTGTGGAGTGTCTAAGATTGATGCCAAACCTAAATGGTCCAACAACTGATGACCACCTTCCATCCTGGGCTCCAGATTGTCAAATGATTCTTACTCATGCAATCTCCCTTCCTGCTGCTGCACTACTCCTGAATTTAACAACTCCTGCAACCTAACCCTACCCTCTGGGATGATCTCATATAAAAAACTTTCAAGCCAACCTCTAGATCAAGACCTGTGTCCCTATATCCCCAACATCAGAAATATTCTGGTTAACTGTAGCTGTTTGCATGGCTGGGACAGATGTACTCACTTCCTGAAGGCATGCTGTCATAATTTTGCTCTTGGACATATCCTGGGATATAAGCACACTATCAGCTTTCCTCTTCAGATGGCTACTATGGCCTTCATCTGCATTCTGCTGTTGATCCTCCACTGGCCAAAATTGAATGTGATCAGTGACTGCTACCTCTTCAATCAATGCCTTGGCTGAGCATCTGTGTTTGCCCAACCATCCTTCAATGTCATAACATCCACCAAGCTTGGGCTGTAGTTTACAAACTGGAGGCTGATCCAGGTACTCTGGATAAAATGGGATGGGTTGTTAACCCAGAATAGTAGCAAGTTAACTTATTTTCCAGGTTTAGGCAAGATGAAGAGTGAGGTTGAGATAATGGTCTAGCTATAGACCTAGGTATTTGAAAGTGCTAGTGTTTTCTAAGGTAGTGTTGGTAAGATCAGATACCTGTAGCTGAGAATGAGTTTTTTTTTGGAGTTTCTGTTTAGTAGCAAAGGCATGAATTTGTACTGATCAGATGATCATTAGTAGGAGAAAAGGAGGAAGGAGTAGAAGGGGTTTCTTGCAGCTTGGTGAAAAAAACCTTCAAGTGTATTTCCTTTTTACCTTAAACAAAAAACTAGTTTCCAGCCACTGTGATAATTTACAGCAGCATCACAACATGAAAGACAAGATTTGCTTTCTGCCCATAGCTGTCAACTGTCCCTGATTCTGTAGCATCTTTTTTATTTTTTCTGGTAAATCACTGAGGTTTACTGTTAGTCAATAATGCTAATCATTAAAGTTTCATACTTTGTATTCCTTAAAATGAATAAAGATGCAAAATGTATTGCTATATTAACTTTTTAAATAAACTAGAGTAGTGTTTAAAACTGGTCCCTGAGTTTGGGCCTTTGTGCCCCTATTACCAGTAAAACACTTAGTGAATGCTGTCACATAGACAGTCCCCGGGACATACCTCTCAACTTGTTAGCTCAGGAAATCTGGACAAAGCCTGACAAAATAAAGGAACAAAGGCCTAAAAATAGGGACACATTTTAAATACTGCTGTTAGCAACTTAGAACATTGCTAGAATAACAGGATTTATATCAGCATGCATTTTCTTAAGGATATGAAATCTGAAACTCAAATGTATGTCATTATTTAGTGACTTTAATCCTTGGATCATCCCAGTGGTTTGTCAAAAAAACACAGTTTTTATGAGGAACAGACCAAAAATATCAGACAGAAATCTGGTCATTCTGCAAAAATCTGTACAGTTGAGAGGTATGCCCCTGGATTCAATAAACTCCATGCAGGAATAGTGCTACTCCTGCTCTGAGTGGTTCATATCCATTTAACATTAACATTAACAGCAGCACGCCTTGTATATTCATGAAGGCATGCTGTTTTTAAAGCTAAATGGACATGAACAGTAAACAAGTGCAAGGGGCATGTTTAACTAATGCATGGACATTGAACATGCCCCCTGCACTTAGAAAGTGCTGTGTGGTACTTTCAAACAGTATTTCAGTGTCCGCAGACCCTGAAATGAAATTAAAATGAGTATTTCACTGTCCATGGACACTGAAATAGCTCAGGGAGCAAGAAACAATGCAGGGGGTGTGTGACACACCCCCTGCATTGTAAAAGTGTTGTACAGCCATAGTCATTAACTGTACATGTCTCTGCAGAGTGCCCACATGCCTGCCTCACATACATCTCACCCTCCCAGAGCAATAAAGCAGTACAAAGCCATAAATAATGGGGGGGACAAAGCCAGAAAAATAGGCAAACATTTTAAATATTGCACTGACAAACCTGAAAGCTGATAGAATAAAAGGCTTGCAGTAGCATGGACTTCCTGCAGGGTATGAAGACTGAAATAAAAAATGTCTGCCATGTGAAAGCGCCATATGGCCATAGCCATTAACTGTACAGGTGTCTGCAGACTGCCCAGATGCCTGCCTCACATACGTCTCACCCTCCCAGAGCAATAAAGCAGGACAAAGCCATAAATAATGGGGGGAACAAAGCCACAAAAATAGGGACATGTTTTAAATATTACACTGACAAACCTAAAAGCTAACAGAATAAAAGGTTTGCAGTAGCAACAGACTTCCTGCAGGTTATGAAGACTGAAATAGAAATTTCTGTCATGTGAAAGCACCGTACAGCCATAGCCATTAACTGTACAGGTGTCTGCAGAATGTCCAGATGTCTGCTTCACATACTTCTCACCCTCCTAAAGCAATAAAGCAATACAAAGCCATAAATAATGGGGGGGACAAAGCCACAAAAATAGGGACATGTTTTAAATATTACACTGACAAACCTAAAAGCTAACAGAATAAAAGGTTTGCAGTAGCAACAGACTTCCTGCAGGTTATGAAGACTGAAATAGAAATTTCTGTCATGTGAAAGCACCGTACAGCCATAGCCGTTAACTGTACAGGTGTCTGCAGAATGTCCAGATGTCTGCTTCACATACTTCTCACCCTCCTAGAGCAATAAAGCAATACAAAGCCATAAATAATGGGGGGAGAAAGCCACAAAAATAGGGACATGTTTTAAATATTGCACTGGCAAACCTGAAAGCTGATAGAATAAAAAGTTTGCAGTAGCATGGACTTCCTGCAGGGTATGAAGACTGAAACAGAAATGTCTGCCATGTGAATGTGCCATTCTGCCATAGCCGTTAACTGTACATATGTCTGCAGAATGCCCAGATGCCTGCCTCACATACTTCGCATCCTCTTAGAGCAATAAACCAGTACAAAGCCATAAAAATTGGGGGACAAAGTCACACAAATAGGGACACGTATTAAATATTGCACTGACAAACCTGAAAGCTGACAGAATAAAAGGTTTGCAGTAGACTGGACTTCCTGCAGGGTATGAAGAATGTAAAAGGAATGTCTGCCATCTGAAAGTACCATATGGGCAAAGCCATCAACTGTACAGGTGTCTGCAGAATGCCCAGATATCTGCCTCACATACCCGTCAACCTCCTAGAGTAACAAAGCTGTACAAGGCCATAAATTATTAAAACATTTTTTCCATACTAAGGGATCTTTAAGCATATCTGAACAGGTACGCACTTTATGGCCCTCTGCCCAGCATTGCTCAAACACCCCAGAAGAAATACATAAAAATATACAGCTAAACTTCTAATGCTGAGAGAGCAGAGTGGTTATACTCCTGGCTTTGTATTCAGGCGTTCGTGGTTCGAGTACTAAGACAGGCACTTTATTTTTAAATAGAAAAGCAGTGTTAGAATTATTTTTTTTTTGTAAATGATGTAGTAAGTGATATTTGTCAACCAGGGTAGTGTACCTGGTCTTAAATAGAAGTGTGAGTGCATATAACATGTGACACCACCCATGTAATCACAAGTGTCCCATACAGTATACTCACACTCCTTGGTAATTAATGAAAGCACATAGAGGGACGTCATGTAAAGTAAATCATATGCACTTACTGAATGAAGTCATTATTCTAATATAGCTAAAAATTAAAAGTGAGCAATGACTGGCAGTGCTCAGCTATGCTTAGCCGGTTTATGAAATGCTTACACATGAATGCTAACCAACAGCTCAGCTAAACAGATTTGTGCACTGTTAAGCAATGCTCAGCAATTTCCCATTTAAGCATTGCTAAAATTGGTTTAGCGGGTTTGTGCATCACTAAGCTTTGCTCAACATTTACAAAATCAAACAATTACGGCAAAGGGTGGGAATATGGCCTTATTTAAACTGCACATTTGGGAACACAGCCAGTACCTGTTATAGTTCAAATTGTGCAGGAACCATGGCTGGTGCAGGTGAAGGTTCACGCTTTTGGATGCAGCACTAGGGCATCGTGAAGTCCAGGGTCATGGCTGGACTCCTCACAAGTAACCATGAAGAGACGCTGCTGCAGGGCCGGTACCAGGGCTCACAATATAAAGTGGAGGCCTGGGACCTTCTCGCTCATAATCTCACTAGTGCTACTGGCATCCCCTGAACTTGTGAGCAAGTCTGGCACCACTATGCCAACCTAAAGCAGAAGAAGGCGGTGCTCTTGGGCCAGTGGATCCAAGATACCAAGAAGAACTGTACTCCTGCAGTTTGTATGTGTCACAGAAATAAGTGCACCAAATTCTAGCCTGAGGATGTGATAGACAGGTATGCATAATGTTTGTTTTTCTCCCCCACAACTGCAGCAGAGAGGTCTAGTAACATCAAAGTCCAAGCCAACAGACTGATAAGGCTGTGCCAACAGGCTGGAGAGTAAAATTCTATTTTGCAGTATATTGTGCAAATAACTAAGAAAGAGTACATTGTGTAGTGCTAGTAGGTATTCTGTTACTGTGTTAGCTGAATAAATAAAGTATGTCTGACTAAGATTGATCTGAAATAAACATCTATAACAGAAACTGTTGTGTTTACTCTGGTATGTTGTTGTAGACTTAGAATGCAGCTGTAAAACAAGATATAAATGCCCTGCGGTAATCTTTGCTTTCCAGATTGTAGTAATTCAAATAATGCACAGTACACTAACTATCTGTCATGCATGCATCACAGGATTACAAGTTTAGCCTGTCTAACCAAGAGATTAATAGGCAGAAACCAGTGAAACAAGAAACAACAGTACCCCAGTAGCTCAGTGTGATGAGAAATAGCTTAGTTGATATTTTGCACACCCAGACACAATTCAAATCCAGTGAGTGGTACTAAGATGTGTGCATATCTGCACACAAGGAATCCAGAATATATGTAAAAACAGTCAGGTAGTGTTACCAGATATTTCTCCACAGGTTTTACAGGTAAGGAAATGTTGGCAGCAGCTGTATGAAGGGTATACTAATAAAATGTGTGCAAATGTTCAACTGTCCCACCACATGCCTGCAAATGACAGCAGGATAGGTACATACAACATGCACACTTCCCGATACATGTCTTTCAAGTGTCACGCTGTCATGGCTAGTGGCCACTGCTGCCAATAACCCTGGACACAGATAGGAAACCAGTTGAAGTATGTCAGTAGCACACTCAAACAAAAGCAGTTCAGGGTACCCCTACTGTGCCAGATATGTAACCCTGAAATGTACGAGTCCCCTCTAGCCATGTACCCAGAGTTGTCACAGTTTGCCCCATACCATTCCAGGCTGACAGTTTAATAGGTATGTTTGTGCTACAGAAGCTATGGGTCATAGGTAGATGTAAAGTGAGGTTAGACCCATAGAGTATTGAGCAGTACTGCTGTGGAAAATAGAAGCATAAACAGTTGTTAATGTACTTTTTGTCTCTCCCCCCCACCCCTCATCTGCATCTTTAATTATTATTCATATACTACAGGTATGTTGTTCTCCAAAACTAATGTTGGGACTTGTGTTCTATTATTGCTTATATATTTGATTGGTTGCATGTTAAAATACCTTGTTCAAATACCATTGTTGGTGGCCTGTTGCCGTCAATGTTACTGGGATGCTGTTACGATGCATACTGTTGTTCCATTTATGCATGTATAATGTTTGCTATGCAACTGTTTCAAATCTATTTTATGGGGTTAATTGGAACACCCATGCATGCTGTTATAAATAATCTTAAAATGTGTTGTTCGTATCTAACCAACATATTTTGTAAAACCTCAACAGCATAGCACTTTTGGGAAGGCAGATACCAACGGATCTTCCTGTCCCTCCTCATCTGGCCATGGCACCGGGCCCCAGCACATATGGGACCCAACCCGGGAATTCCTCGTCCATTGGTCCTGCACCATCTTAGGGTGGAACTGCCTCAGGGGGAGTGAGCCTGGACAGGAGCCTGTCACCTGCAGTCAGTTCCGGGGTTTGGTGTGCAGTGCCATCTGAGCAGATTTGGGTGGGCAGCTGTTCCAGATTGAGGGCCACCTGGTGCACCTCGAGGGGCAAGCTGCCCCTCCTGTCCATCCCCAGAACAGCTACCTTCAGGTCCATGAAGGAGCAGTGATGACTGCCCATGGGTGGGGACCTCAGTCCAACTGTATCCATTTGGGGGCTCATGGGCTTCGGATTCCCAACCACCCTTCCCGTCCAAGGTGTTTACCCCCCTCATGTGTCATAAAACACCCCTGTCTTCTCTATTGTCTGTCTTGCCTGTCTGCAAATGCAACCTATCCCACCCAACCTACCTCCGTAAACATACCTATAGCCCTTCCCCAACATCTCACTCTCATCTTAAAAAAAAGGCATCTGTCTTACAAAAAAAAAAAAAAAACATTGCCCCATACATAGCTCTACATTTTGCCCCCATGTGCAGTAAAAATAATCAATCACCCCACAGATTATTCTGAAACTGTCTGTCACCAACACCCCTCTCTGAGGGTTGTGAGGCTGTAATTGCTGCAGAAGAAATGTAGAGGTATGGTCCTTTCCTACACTCATCCTGAACATCCTGAGCTGCTTTTCCTAGTGTCTTACCCCCTGCTTGCCCCATTTCACCCCTTTCCTATCACCCCTTTTTCTTTTCTTTAATGAAAATTAGTGCAAGTTTAAGGGGGAGTAAGCAGTGCTAAGTGAAGCTAAGAGGGTTTAACCACCTGTTAACATCGCTTAGCTCCACACAAAACCACACAAACCCACTTACAACTGTTTAAAAGTGCCTTAATCACTCTGTCTTTATCAGCCCCTATTCTGCCTGGCAACAAAATAATCAGCCTTGCCAAGTCTTAAACTCAGGATGCTGTGCACTACAATCTCAGCAATGTACCACTACACCGTCTCAGCTGTAGGAATTTCTAATGGTTTTACAAACATATCATGCACGACAGTTATGTAGCATAAGGGGAAATTCTATATCTGTGGTATTGTTTTATATAGATATATATATATATATATATATATATATATATATATATATATATATATATATATATATATATATACATGGATCCAGAACGTTTGATCGAATGATCAAACGTCTGAATCCATTAAGCGCGAACATACTTATGTTAAAGTGCTTTTCACTGAAGAAGCACTTTTGCGTAAGTTTGCCTGTTGCTGAGGTCGTACTATGGTGCAGATAAGGGATACTTCCCTTTTCCCCACCATAGTGCGGTCTTGGAGGGAGATTATTAAAGTAGGGGGGGTGTAGGGGGTGAAGCCCCCCTGCAAAAACGTAAATGTAGTGTTTTTTTTTTTATTGACACGCTTTAACGAAAGTGCTTTTTCAGTTAAAGCGCTTTTGTTAAAGTGTGTTCGGTGGTTATGACTTCAGACATTTGATCATTCAATCAAACGTCCTAGATCCATATTTATATATATATATATATATATATATATATATATATATATATATATAAAACCAACATGTTACTGCAAGACATCTGCAAAAAGCCCAACAAAGTGGGGGGATAAGGGATAAACAATAGTGACATCTTTGAAATATGGCTGTCATACGCATAGAAGTCTGCTAAAGTGCATGGTTTTCTTTAGCATACAATTCCAGATAGATTCCAGGTCTGAAATACAAATGAATGTCATTATTTACTGATGTCAATGCTCACATCATTCCAGTAATTCCTCAGAAACCCACAACTGTTATGGTCAACAGACCAAACATATGAGCCACGCATCTGGACAGTGTCTAGACATCTCAACAGTGGAGAGGTATGACCGCAGTCATGTAACAGAATGGAAAAGTATATGACAGCTGCCAAGCATGTCTCCCAGCACTTTCTGAACCACAGTAAGACCAACATGACACTACTCCAAATCAGTTCTGGGCAATTACCCATGTATATTCAAATATATCATGCACTACAGGGATGGAACTGTAGGGAAAAGCAGATAGTGGTGCAAAAATGTCTACCCACAAGCATTTGCACCACAGTCACAGCAACTTACCAGTATCCCAAATGAACTCTAGAGTAGAACGACTGTTTGAACAAACATATCCTGATTGCCAGAACACGCTACAGCGACATATACTGGCCCAATTCACAGTGTACTGGGTATCTGGAGGTGTTACAGGACATTTCTCAGTCTGCTCCTACAAACATACACACCTGATAGACCACCAGCAGCTGTAGCATCATGCACAGTCAGATAGAAAAATGATATATGGCACTCACATCTGCTACTCTCTCAACTCAGCCCAACAAACAAATACATAACACTGCTACACAGTCTTGGCTGTCTGTTCACAATGGCCAGATATACATAACTCTCAAATGTACAGATTTCCACAGAATGTCCAGGATGTGAGACCATATTCATGGCCACTGCTGCATACCACTTCCAGGAGTCTGCTAAGTCAAAGGGATGATTCCTGGAGTGCAGTCACTAAATAATGAGAAACATACCTCTGAGCCTCTTACTGCAAGACATCTGGACAAACCATGACATACTTGGTGGACAGGGGGCCGGAAAGAGGGTCACATCTCACATAATTGTGTTACAAACTGAAACAGTTGCTGGTGTCACAGGCTGTGTTGTAACATAACATCCCTGAAGGATATGATGTCTGAGACACCAATGGATGTCAACAGTTACTGACTACAATCCTCATATTATCCTACTGATGCCACAAAAAAACAGATGTTGTCTGAGGAACAGACCATACATAACAGGCAAACCTCTGGGCAGTCTGTGGACATCAGGACAGTTGAGAGGTGTGTCAGAGACATATCACTGTCAGACGTCGAGTCATGCAGAAATGCATGTCTAGATGAACCCTGTTAATCTAGCAACCCTCTATGTGTATAACAGCACTACTGACTTACAATCTGTACCCAATTCTGGAGCTTTGTCTCCCATGTTGTTGGGCTATCTCCACATGTCCTTTCCTGAGTGATATTCCCGCCTACTGTCTGTGAAGCTGTACCTCCCCACACCTCTGTAATGTCTTCCACACAGGCAGGGAAAAGGGGCAAGGCCCACATGAAGGACGTAATTATAGCACTGTGTTGCTATGGCATTGGCAAATGGAAAGACAACACACCTGCTCTGGATGCAATTAGCAAGTGGGAGACACCAACAGGTGCACAGGCCATCACCTGCTCATGAGCAGTACCTACAAAAGGCAAGCTGCTGCCTAAGCAACACAGGTCTCAACCCATCTACACAAAGACAGACTGTGACTACACAAACCTAACCATTGCATTGTTGTGAGGAAACTCTTCAGCACTATAACATGTATGTCAATCATGTAAGCCTGTAATGGAATACAGAAGGGGGGGATGCAATGATGTCAAATGGGACATTAAACACTAGGCCACAACAAGACCTGCTGGACTCACATCCTGCTGTCCAGCACCTATGACAATTCCCGCTTGCCCTATCTGCATTAACATGGAGCACATCTCTAGCCCCTGAGTCACCCCAGCAAAGGTCAGCTCATGTATGACTACTACTGGAGTATCTGTTGTCCAGTACAGAGTGTGTCACTGATAGGCCAGCTACCTAGGATGCTGTAATTATTCATATGTCACCTGAGAATGCTACTCTGATACATATGCTTGTCTTAAAAATGTCAGAGATGTATATAGGGTATGTGCATACTACACAACAGGTGCAGATGTGTGTGTTGTACTGTATATTATATACTGAGCCCATACCTGACAACTGTCCAGAGTTTTGCAGACTGACCACATGTCTGCCTCATATTTGTAGTCAGTGCCTCAGACAGTTGTGTATTGTCTGGCACATCACTGGCAACCCATTAAAGACTGAAATCATAACATATTAGAATACATTTGATTGCCAGATGTCATATTCTGCAGAGTAGACATGTGAATGTGACACCATCTTTGCTGGCAACTAGGTGTGTTTCAACTAGATTCATAAAGTGACACCATTTACTGGCCTTTTTCCACCACTGATGTCTGCCTTTGTGCAGATGTCTTGCTCTAACAGGAGGATAGGTGCCTTACCATGAAACCCATGTCAATGCAAGCATACCTTGTCCTGTAGGATGCTGACATTTGTGCAGTCACTGACACCTGCTTTGTAGCTATGGAGAGCACACCAACCTTGCCAGGTCACTCATCCCATCATATGTTTAGACCCCAAATGGAGGCATGTAAAGCCACAGGAAGTGGAGTGTTGAACATTAGCATACTCATACACACTTCCAGGCTGGCCAAACAGTATGACGCATGGATGACATCCTGAGTGCAGTTAGCAGTTGACAAAACACCTACTCAAATCATAGCTAGCTACAGGCCTCCAACCATGACTATGGACACCCACCACACCTATTGGGACCTGCTGGAATCTGTCAGGATTCAATCATCTGCACTGCTCCTGGGTGACTTCAAATACCCAACCATAGTGTGCATGACCTATGCCACCTGAACATGAATGCACATAGATTCCTCCACTTTGTCATTGGCAATGCAGTGGATCAGCCAGTCAACACTCCTACAACAGGTGGGAATATCCTGTACCTGGTCCTAACCAACATGAGTAGCCACTGTAGCACTCCTACAGTGCCATCCTCCTTGGTAATATCTGAACACATATCCATCACTGTTCAGGTCACCCCCTTTACAGTGTCAAACAGAATTAACTGTTCACAAATGAGTATTACTCCCCTCAGAGCAGGTAGAAGTAGCTGTACAGCCAATGACCCATTTGCTGGAACTAGCAGCAGTGTCCAGGCCCACATCACAATACTATGTGGGCACCTACATAGCTGTATGGACTCAGCAATACCTGACAGGACATCATCTCCCTCAAGGTGGCATAAACTCCTGTGGTGGACAGCAGCAATACACAAATACCATAATAGGTGGAAACAATTGCTGGATGGGTCAAGAAGGAACAGGTGCCTCATTGGAAGCAATGTCACCTTGGTCTGCACAAGTAAATAAGGTCACAGGTGATGTACCCTAAAGCTGTCTTTGAGTGCATATTGGACACATCCACCAAGGCCAATCACTAGGCCTTCCACAAATGTGTCGGCAGTTCCAAAGGCAACACACAAATCTGCTCTGTAGTTTTGGTCAATAACACCACATACACATATGGCATAGATATAGACAATTGCCTGCAGACAGGTCTTCCCATAGGTACACATGTGTATGTACAGTACCTGCCCCCCTCCCCTCATCATCAAGAAGCAGGTCCATAATGCTCTCTCAAAGGCAACACACAGTGGTCTCCATAGGCCTGATAGCATCCTTGGTTTCATCCTACATGAACACAGGCATGGGTTCTCAGATCCATTCCGCACTGTAGTCAGCCACAGCCTGAGCACCAGTGTCATCCCATCTGCACAGAGGACAGCCACTGTCATCCCTATACACAAAGGTGGAGCAACCCACTGACCCGGCCAATATTATGCACATCAGCCTAACTAGCCTGCTCTGCAAGGGCATGGAAGGCAATTTCAAGGGCATTATGAACAGGGACATTGGCAACATTGAAATGCCTGGGCCCACACACCATGATATTGTCAAAAGGAGATCAAGCCTGTTAAACCTGGTCGACCTCTCTGAAGTGGTCAACAAACACAGGGATGAGGGGAAGATGGTGAACAATGCCTGCCTTCACCTAGCCCAATCCTCTCACACTAATCCCCAGGTGGACAGCATACATACACCTTCACAGCTAGGCACCAACCTGTACGGTACCAGATGGGTAGTTAACTGGCCTAATGATAGTACCCACTCAGTCAAAGTAGTGGAACCCACCTCTAGGAGTAGATTCTTCCACAACGGTGCACCCCAAGGATTAGTCTGGGGGCCTCTACTTTTTGAGATATACGTATCTGAGGTACAGGACAAAAGCAGTAGTTTGTGGCTGACCAGGTTTACAGATGCTTGTAAGCTGGCCATTGTCTTAAATTCCCCTACTGATGTGAGCATCCCCCAAGAGGCACTCACCCAATTACTGACTGGTGCAAGAAGCATTACCACAAACTGAATGCCAGGAGAGGCATCATTCCCACTGCTGTGGCAGATGTCATCCCCACTAAGTGTGACAGTAATAATCTACTGAGTATACAATCAAGTGTGAGGTAACTTGTGCACTGAGGTTGATAGCAACCTGACAGTTTCCCACCATTCCTTCCCTGGGAGTCTCTCTTTTTCCACTGCTTCTATACCAAATATTTATTTTCTCTTTTCATACTTTTCTCTTTACCTGACTGAGTTTGCACCACAATTACCTTTTTTACTCTGTTTCTCTGTACTTCTTGATATTTCATTATATTTCTATGCCTCTTCTTTACTGTTTTGCTATCTTATGATAGCCTACTGTAATCATCTTCCTATTTTCTTCTACAACTGTTCTTTTTTTCTATTACCTCCAACATGTATATACAATATGCTGCCTTTGACTCAGATTTGTACTGGGTTTACTTTATATTGAGTTTACTCACAGGTAACAACTGACCAAGTTATGTTCTGTTGCACATATACACTCTTGTTTTTTTTTTTCTTTAGCAACTGTTGTCCATGTTACATAATGTTTTTTTAAGGAATGCACTATTGGAGTTAGATAATATTTTTAAGTAATGTACTATTGGAGCTTTTCTCCTCGGGTCTCTGCTGAAAAAGGGCTTTGCCCAGTCAGACTAACCCGGTTAACAAATGTCAAATAAATAAATAAATAAATACATAATAAATGTGGGCACCATTGTATGGAAGGCCATCTACATGGACCACCTCACAAATATGGGCATGTTATCCAGAAACCGGGAAGCCACAACATCCCTGTACTCCACCATTACCAGACACACTACCAAGTACAATGGCTTCTTTGCCTTGTACCTTAACAAGCAAATGCAGCAGATGCAGAGACTACAGAGGTTCCTGACCAGGCAATTCCAGGGTCTGCAACACTTACCCTATACAGGTAGGCTGAAAGCCCTGTCCCTGTACTCAAGTCTCATACAGACTGATCATAGTTGACTTGTGTCTGGCATACAAGGACATGTCCAAATCAGCCTTGATGGCATTTCTGCATATCTGTAAGACATATTGCACTCATGCATCATGCATGCAAGGTCCTCATCTGGTCTGTGACATGTATAGTACTTTTGGCGGGATAGTGTGGTGTCCCACACAATACATTGTCTGTAAAATACACTTCCTCCCCATGTCTAGCAGATTACGTATATAGCCCTCTGGAAGAGGAAGCTGGACAACTGCATAGGACACAGATGAGACACCTCTGGGATCCCGCGTGTGTCCCAGATGGACAGGAGAAACAGGTGCTGGCTTGGAAGAGGCATGGGTGAAAGTCAGGGCCAGGCTTATGAGGGCATCAGGGCCAATAGCCTGGTATCCTTTTAAAAAGCTATGCACCTAATACTTTACATGTGTCCAGACTGTCCGGCAATGTTGTGTGAAATGAATCCCTGTGAGTCTGAACTGTGTATGTACTGCAGTGATAGTGTGTAGTCCTGTCCTCTCATCAGTTATCATCACATATTGTTACACCTTGTCAGTGCGTGTGGTCTATATAGCAGTAAGTCAGCTCTTACATTACATGCATATGCACTTGGTGACACTGTATAGCTCACTCCAGTAGCCTTGCTCTTGCCCACAATTACCATTCTCTTACTATGCCCATCACACAGTAGCATTTGTCACCTTTTGTTGTAGGCTGGACAGTAGCAGTGATAGAAATGGATTGCAGCAGGCAGAACTACCGTAAGGTCTGTCCTGAAGGGCCCACAGGTGTCACAGCTGTGTCAGACTGTACCAGGAGTGTGTATGTGTGTGTGTGTGTGTGTGTGTGTGTGTGTGTGTGTGTGTGTGTGTGTGTGTGTGTGTGTGTGTGTGTGTGTGTGTGTGTGTGTGTGCATGTGTGTACCAGCCTACCTTATAGTGCAGGTATTAATTTACATATGTTGTCCTCCCCTCACAGGTGGCGATGGTGATCTTGATTCCTTCCACATGGAGCCTGATGTCAGTGTCTCTGCGGACTCTGACAAGGATGACAGTCATAGTGAGGCACAGGTGAGGTTGTCAGCAGCTCAATCTCTGATATCAGTTGGCATCCCACTGTTGTCCTCAGCATCCCCACATACAGTCACGATGCCCACACATACCCTGTCCCCAGTGGCCACAGATAATGGACAGTTGATGGGTGGTGGCATGTAATAGGCTAGTGTGGTGACTATTGCAAGTGTGAGTTTAGACACTTGCCACAGCCAGAGTGCAGGAGAGGTCCCACACAGGTGGATGGACAGGGGTGCTCACAGGAGGACTGCTACCCATCCAGCCCCTGTCGCACATGTCACAGCGGGTGTCACCAGACGCATGTTTTGGGGCATCATGGAGGCACAGGCATGTACTGACGGCAACACCAGACAAATACTCAGGGTCTTGGATGTACATCTTCCTGGTGTCCATGATGACCTACATGACCTTGTTGAGGCCACAAGTGAGAATACTAAGGTCATAAATAGATAGTGGGGGTGAGACCGTGGCACTCCTCATCCATGCAATGTTTGTGTTGGAGCATGTGGTGGGAGATGGGTGGCAGCCACATGCACATAGGTCAGCACCATGATCAGCTGAGGGTCTACAAGGCTGTATACCTTCACACTCCTGTAGTGGCAGTACCACCAGCATTAACAAAGGGGGTTGCTCTCCACACTACAACTCAGAAGGTCATAGGCAGGTGTTCCTGGCTGGTCCTGTCAGGGACATGGATCCAGCAGACAGCGGTCACCACTGGGGAGTAGGACTGCATCTGGCCTTAGGCCTGGTGGTGCCAGTGAGACCCCAGGCAGGACAAGTTCACGTGTTCATGGCCAGAGATGATGAACTTTACACTCTGCCATGTACGGTCCACAGCTGTGCAGTATACCTCTGTGCAGGGCAGCCACATGGCATGACTGTGTGCATGCAAACACACACATCACCATCACAGCCAGGTCACCTCCAGATACACACACACACACACACACACACACACACACACACACACACACACACACACACACACACACACACACACCATCCCTGAATGGCCCAGCTATAGAACACCCATCCAAACACACACACACACACACACACACACACACACACACACACACACACACACACACACACACACACGTTGTCAACTATATGGTTCAGCCATACCTCTGGCAAACTGGCAAACCCACACAACACCCTGTTCATATGATGATATCTGTGCCACATCCCTGTCATCCATACCACCCATGCAGGGGCATGCTAATATTGTTCTGATGCACAGGGTGAATTAAGTACAGGTTAGCTATGTAATGCTGTGTAAGGTACTGTCAACTGGCATTTGTAATGGGTACAATGCAGAGTGTGTGTACCTTTTCAGCAATGATGCAGGTGTTAGTAACATTGACTGAAAGTAGTCTCACATGCTGTATTCTGTTTGTGTATGGGTCAGCAGGATGTGGACCTGCAGACATTGCCAATGATGGGTATGACAGAGTGGTAACACATCAACTGTGTCATAGCCAAGGTACAGCTGTATATGTACACATCTACTAGGTCTGTGTAACAGTTAGTGGATGTGCCACAGAGCTTATAGGGATGAGGGGTGTATACAGGTAAGTCTATGGTGGTTGACATCAGCAGCTCTTGTAAAGTGGACAATGGTAAGTGTTGTGGGTGGAACACACCTCAGTTTGGTAATGCTCACACCCCAGGAGGATATTGTGTTAACCAAACACACAGAAAATACTGTTCACACACACACACACACACACACACACACACACACACACACACACACACACACACACACACACACACACACACACACACATTTGCCAGTACCGACATTAGCAGCCCTGCCTATCATGTTATTTATTCCATACAGTTACATAGCTGTTGCATGCAGCATGGGTCTTATAGGGATGAAGAGTGTCTACAGATACGTCTATGGTAGATGTGAACAGCGGGCTTCATAAAGTGGACCTTGGAATGTGTACCGGGTGTACCATGGCCTAAAATTGTAAACCACGGCTACACAATGGATATAGGTCTCACTCAAGCACACACAGGACACTGCTCTCACACACACACACACACACACACACACACACACACACACACACACACACACACACACACACACACACACACACACACACACACACACACACACACACACACACACACACACACACACACACACACACACACACACACACACACACACACACACACACACACACACACACACACACACACACTCACACTTGCCAGAACCAAGATTAGAACCCCTACCTATCTAGTTATTGCTACTACAGTGTTATGCATTTATCACATGCGCCATGAAGCTTAAAGGGTGAACAGTGTCCCAAGGTAATTCTAAGGTGAACAACATCACTAAGCCTTGTAAAATATGGCAATGGGAATGTACTGGGTGGGAATGGACTCAAAATACTTTAACATAGAGTTATAGACATTTACAAACACAAATACACTCATAAACACATTTGCCAGGAGTGAGATTAGCAGCCTTGCCTATCTTGTTAGTCAATCTATACTGTTACATAGTTCCTGCAGGCAGCATGGGGATTATTGCACAGAAGAGTGGCAAAAGATACCTCTACGGTTGATAATAATAGTGGGCCTTGTAAAGTGGACTTTGGAATGTGTACTGGGAATACCATGGCCTAAAAATGTAAAACCCACCCCTCAATGTATATAGTTTTCACTCAAATACATACACAGGATACAGGTCTCTCACACACACACACAGACACACCCACAGACACACACACACACACACACACACACACACACACACACACACACACACACACACACACACACACACACACGCACATTTATCAGGATTGAGATTAGAACACACACACACACACACACACACACACACACACACACACACACACACACACATTCTTACATTTTCCAGGACTCAGATTAGAAACCCTACCTATCTAGTTATTGGTACTTCCAGAATGGTGAGCAAAAGAGATGATTTTATTAGTGAATGCCTGAATTTATATGATATGTTTAAAAACAGAGGTTACCCAGAAAGGATGATAAATGAAGTGATGTCTGAAATAATAGTTAAGCATGATAATTTGCATTTTAAACCATTATTAAATTCAGTAGCAATAAGTACTCCAAATTCAATAAGTGACACTATCATGACAGAGTCAATTAATTTAAATAAGACACTGGATTTGAATGACATTACTTCAAATAATACTGATGTATTAAATATGTCAAAAAGTAAAAGCTTTTCAAGAAGCTTTATAACAACATATAGTTCTGACAGTGCTGCTATTTGCAACATTGTCAAGAAGAATTGGCAACTTATAGTGACTGATCCATCCTTACATGATTATTTTGATAGTAGTCCATCTATAATATATAAAAGGGGCATTAATTTAAAACAAAGCCTGGAGAATAAATACATTAATAATAAACATGGGAGAACATTTAAGTGTGGTAGATGTAAATATTGCCCTTATGTATTTGAAACAAATTAAGTAAAAATTGATGGTAAAAATATTCGATTGAAAGATAAAGCCAGTTGCACCAGTGAAAAATTAGTTTATTGTGCTTTATGTTGCAACTGTAATATGTTTTATGTTGGAAAAACAGAGAGAAAGTTTAAGGAGCGTATTGGTGAACATATTAGAGCAATACACGATAAAAATGAATTAAATGCTCTGGCAAAACATATTAACACACACACCACTCATTTGTTCAAATTTGTTGTTTTAGACATTTTAAAAATGAATGAAAGGGGTGGAGCTTGGCAACCACACTTAGAGAAGCTGGAATTAGAATGGCAAATAAGGCTTGATGCACAGAATTGGCCTGGTATGAATAGTAATAGCTCAATAGCCAGTATTTTAAAATTAAAATCGTTAAACAGATAATGGCTTGTATATAGTTATATTATTTATTATTTTTCATATAATATTTATATAGGTTACAATACACTTTTTACATATTTCATTATGATGGGTTACATATACATTTTTATTGGTATTTATATATACATTACATTGCAAATATTAATTAAAAACGCAAGATATGGTAGCCTTAAGATTAAATTTATAGTAAGATGTGTTTCCTGTGTTTCAAATTAATGGTTACACTCATTGTTTATTTTAATTTAATTTTAATACATAATATATAATTTTAACTTTTCCTTACATGTTTTATCAGTTGATTGTGCATATTTGAACATTGCTAGAGTTGTTATGTGCGATTGTTTTTAAATGAATGATTTCAGTACAATGGATATTTTCTTATATTTCTCCGTTGCTGCTTTAAACTAACCAGTTTTAATTAGATTCATTATGTCATCATTATGTAGTATTTATAGAACAGGAAGTGATGTTTTTACAAGTTTGAAAAAGTTTGGCAAATGCCAAACGAAAGCGCTTACTGAATTGACTTTGCGATTGGATTTGTAGTTTTATTACATCGTTTACTATCTTGTCTTTATTCGTGTTTTGGAAGTAAAATCGTCTTTTATCGTCTCTTGCCAGTCTTGCCTTTCATTTTTTGGTTGTTTATTTCGTGGTGATTCTTATTGCCTCAGTTTTTCGTTTGGATATGGCTGAGACGGAAACTGAAACAGCAACGGACAATGTACTTGGAAGCTTGACGCAATTGATTCAAAAGTTAACAGACAGAATGGACAGACTTGAACAAAGGAGTCTGTCACAGTGTTCAAATATTTCTCTTCATTCTAATCCATTTGTGGATGTTAATGGGACTAATTTGGGGGAGTCTAATGTTAGGTTCTCCGGTTCGTCAAACTGTAATGATGCTGGTTTATCGGATTAGCCATCTACTTCAGGTGTTACAAATGTATCAAAAAGACGAAGCGATGAATTTTCCACATGGCTAACCAGCAATAGCAGTTTTTCAGTTTCATCGAATAGTGATACAGTACACCAAAATCATTTAATGATAAATTGGCTGAATTGGACTATGTTTTATTGAAAATAAAAATGTTACAGATGGACAATAAGTATTTTCAAGAGTGTATTCAGAAAAACATAGTTCCGAAAGGTCTGCGTGTATGGAGATTTCCATCTGGTCTAGTATAAAATTCACCATTACACATTGGCCTTATTAAATTATTTGATAAGTTTGGCATAGATTATATGACTTTGGTTGTTTGTGATAATAAGAAATCCATTGAACATTTAATGAAACAAGAAAATGACATTGATGTAGTTGTAAAAAAGGATCCAACTTTTTCTACTAATGATTTTGAATTTAAACGTATTTTTAAGTCTATAGATGAAAAAATGAAAATAATTAAGGACAGAAAACTTAAAAAACTAGACCATGATTTGGCGGCTTATGGACAAGGTATAGCTTACCCCCCACCCCCTACCTCTCAGCAATGGGGCAACAAATTGGTTGTCCGAAATGATGAAAAAGGCACCAATACCGAATTAAATAGTGAAGACTGTGGTTTGGAAGATGATGCTGATTTTTTAGGAACAGAATCCTTTCCACCTCTAAGAAGGTCAGAAAGGTTAATACAACATCAACAGAACTTCCAAAATCAGAATCAGAGAAAGAATTGGGGGCCTCAGAATCAGGCCCATGGCCGAGGAGCCTTTTCCAGGTGGAGAAACAATTACAACAAGGGACAATGGAGAGGGTAATAGAGAATGAGATTCTGGTCAATTATGGTCCGGTACTTTATATGAACTCAACTGAAGATTTTACTGTCTATAATTATTCTGAGTTTACATTTGATAATAGTATTTGTGACTTATTGTCATGTGGACAAACTTTCATTCTTAGTAAAAGAATGAATATTGTTGACTCTATTATAGATTTAAAGTTGTTTGTAAGAAAATTAAATCTAAGTTTTTTATTTCATAATACTGAACAGATAACCAAACCATTTTTTATTTCTAGTTCCTATAACCCCCCTCTGCATCAAACATTAGATACTTTCGAAAGACTGTGTGATGTGGATTTTCGGGCACTTTATATATCAGGTACAAAAAACAAAAGATATAATTTGACAAAAGAAGAATCTAATATGTTAAAAAGTTTAGTTGAAAACAAAGACATAAAATTTATTAAGCCAGATAAAGGAGGGGGTATGACACTTTTTAACATTAATGATTATAATAAGGAGCTAGAATATATTTTGAATAATAATACTTATAAAATTAGTTCCATTAATGAATTAAATGTGGCTTATAGGCGTATTAGAGGGGTTCTTTATGATCTATTTATAGATGGGGATATTAGTATAGATTAATTTAATTACATGAAAGTTTGTCAGCCTAGGACTCCAACTATGTTTGAAGTCCTAAAAATTCATAAAGATTTAAAAAAAAATCCTTTTAGACCGATTATTGATGCCCAAGGCTCCGTTACTTATCCAATAGCTAAATTTATTGATAATAGTTTGAAAATATACATTTATTCTGAAAAACACTTATTAAAAGATTCATGGGATTTTTTATCCATTATGGGGGCAATTCCATATAATGACAATGATATTTTTTTAACTATTGATGTTAAAGACTTATATTCAGTTATCCCACATGAAACGGGAATGGAATGGTTTAATTCATTTTTAGAAGAGAAAGGCTTAACACAAAATAAAATTAATTTATTTGATCAGCTCTTAAATATTTTTTTATGAAATAATTTTATAATTTTTAATAATAAAATTTATCTACAGAATGAAGGTGTAGCCATGGGGTCCCCATGTGGGGGCCTTTATGCAAATATAGTTATAAATATATGGGAAAAAGAATTTATATTTCATTCTATATATTTTAATTGTTGTAAATTATATTTGCATTTTTTAGACAATATTTTTATTTTATGGAGTGGAAAGAAAGAAAAAATGGATGAATTTTTATTATATATAAATTCAACAACTTCCTTCTTAAAATTTACGGCCTTAATAGATATAGATTCAGTAGCATTTTTGGATGTGCTACTGGAAAAGGATTATGCAAATAAAAAATTAATATCAAAAATATTTCGCAAGAAGACATATAGTAATAGCTTCTTGCATTTTAATAGTTGCCATCCTTACAGTCAAAAACGAGCCGTTCTAAAGGGTCAATTTATTAGGGCTTCCAGAATGGTGAGCAAAAGAGATGATTTTATTAGTAAATGCTTGAATTTATATGATATGTTTAAAAACAGAGGTTACCCAGAAAGGATGATAAATGAAGTGATGTCTGAAATAATAGTTAAGCGTGATAATTTGCATTTTAAACCATTATTAAATTCAGTAGCAATAAGTACCCCAAATTCAATAAGTGACACTATCATGACAGAGTCAATTAATTTAAATAAGATAATAAAAAATAATAATACTGATGCCCCTGGCAAACACAGGAAATTCGACAGGGAAAGTTCAGAAGCCAGTATAAAACACGTATTAGTATCCCCTGTCGCAACTTCTCTCCAGGCAGATAAAACAGATGAAACAGTCCAAAAATTCAAAAAAGGAGTATCCTTGTTGGCGCCAAAATGCCAGAAAGCATATACGAAAAGATAAAGTTTCAATTTATATGCTATTCTTTTACATAAATGACTATTCAGTCCCAATGCACTTAGAAAGAGTAACTATATATTTATTAGGTAAGCGCTTTCGCTAAAAGCTTTGTCAAACCACAAATACAATCAATTAAAAACTCCTATTTATACAAATCTGATGTCAACCAATTAATTAAAAACACAAATAGTATTTAAAGGTATATATCATTTTCATGGTCAAGCTGTGAGTTTTAAAAAGCATATAATACTGAAATAATTATATTCAGTATATACATCACTACTTAGTATTAAATTAAAAGTTATATTACTAGCATTCCCTTAAATGTAAGTGCTATTTAAGTAATTCATTTAAAAAATCATTATTACATAAAAAATGCATAAATACAATTTTACACAAAAATTTTAAAGGTTGTATTACTAGCATTCCCTTTAGTGTAAATGCTATTGAAATAATTCATGAAAATCATTTATGCATAAAAATGCATAAATACAATTTTACATGCAGGACAAGACAAGAGACATAAAAATCTCCTAAGTCTACCTTAAATAACTAATAAAATGAATTTTAAAGTTATAATGTGGGAAGCTACAAATAAACTAAATGTTGGATAATAATAAAATTGGATGTAATAATTAATACCAAGTGATAAATTAAATTCTAGGTCTTCTTTTCTTAAGAGCGGTTTAATGGCACCCTATCATTGAGACCAGGAGGACGATGTGCCTTGGTTTTAATGATCCATTCAGTTTCTATAGATTCTGTTAGGTTTCTAATATCACCACCTCTTATGTTGACTTCAATCACCTGTAATACAGAAAATGTGAAACTGTGTTTGCTACCTGCATTAATAATATGCTTTGATAAAGAATTTACTTCAGACTGGATGCGTATCTGATATAGGTGTTCTCTAATTCTTTCTTTAAACATTCTGTCTGTTTTGCCCACATAGTAAGATGGGCAAAGTTGACATCTAGCTAGGTAAACCACATGTTTGGTGTTACAACATGCATTTACCTTTACATTAATATAGTCACCATTTATAGGATGTACAAATGCACCAATGTTAGATACATACTGGCAATAATTACATTGATTGCAAGTTATAGTACCTCTAAAATCAATCACATTCTCACATTTATTAGTGATAGTACCACATAGCAACCTATGTAAATTATTCCTATTCTTATATGCAAACCTAGGTGTTTCCTGTACAAATTTTGATACTTCCGGATCCAAATTCAACAAGTCCCAATGTTTAAAGATGCAGTTTTTTATGTCATTAACATCTAGTGTGTAAAACAATGTATACCTCAAATTATTGTTACCGTGTGTAGTCTCATTGCTGTTTTCTAGACCATAGATATCCTTCCCTAGTTCTGAAAAAAATGGGCAAGCACGACTTACATGTTGCTCTCTAACTAATGCAGTGGCACCTGTCACTTCATTTGGTTTGTAATGTCTCTGATAAAATCTACTCTCTAGCTCCACTATCTCCTGGTTAAACATGTCATTAGAAGCATTCAATCTTGAAACTCTCATGCATTGACCTTTTAATACATTTCTGAACACATGGGGGGGATGCATGCTGTCTCTATTCAAAAGACTATTCTTATGACAAATTTTTCTATGTACCCCAGTATTAAAATGTCCATCTGGTAAACGTATGATATTGACATCCAGAAATGAAATATGATCATTAGAATAAGCTAACGTAAACTTCAAAAAGTCTGTCAACTCATTAACTTCATCATAGAATGCAATAAGCTCTTCTAGCTGTCCCTGCCATAAGAAAAAAAGGTCATCTACAAAACGTTTGTAGAATAACACATTATTTCTATAGGCTTTAAGCTTAAACATCTTATCCTCTTCCCATGAGGCCATGACCAGGTTGGCGTAGCTATTGGCACATGACGTGCCCATAGCTACGCCATCCCTCTGGAGATAATAGTGTTCATCAAAAATGAACAGATTACTCTCTAGCACTAACTCCAATAAACTACATAACAAGTCAATTCGATTTCCCGTAAGACTAGTGTGCTTGTGCAAATACGTATGAATATAATCAAGGCCTTTATCATTTGGAATGTTTGTAAATAGTGACTTGACATCCATAGTGACAAGTATCAATTGTGTATTGTTATTAAGATGTTTGACTGCTTCATAAAAGTCTAATAAAAACTCTTTAGTATCTCTGAGTATGTGTTTCTGTTTATAAACCGAAGGTTTTAACATCTTTTCAAGATAAAAAGAAACATTTTCAGTTACCCAACCTCCCCCTGAGACAATAGGTCTCAGGGGGGGGGGTTTGTTGCATCTTTATGAACTTTCGGTAGGCCCTTGATAATGGGTATCATAGGTTCTTCAATAACTAAATAATCATAAAGCTGATAATCTATGATATCCATTTTATAGAGTTCATCTAAACTATTATATACACTATTAATGATTTGTATTACTTCATTTCGAGAGATTTTAGTATAAAATTTAGAATCACTCAACATGTGTTCCATTCTTCTAATATAATCAGTTCTGTCAAAGATCACTATAGGGCCTCCTTTGTCAGCTGGTCTTATACTAATATTCCTGTCATGTATTAAGTTCTTCAGGGCTCTTGATTGTTTAAAAGTAAGATTGCCTTTCTTGTAACTTTCTTTTTGGCTGTTTATGACATACAAATCTTTTTCAACAGCTTTGTAGAACACTTCTATAGAAGAATGTAAATTAGGAACCATTAAGCTAGGTTTTTTTATGGTATTCTTAACGTATTCATTAGAACCACTTTCATTGAACATAACTTTTAACTGTAAATTTCTAGTAAACAACTTCAAATCCATGACTGAGTCTGAAATGTTACTATTTACAGTAGGAATAAAAGAAAGTCCTTTATTCAGCACTTCTTTTTCATGGCTATCTATAGGTCTATGTGATAGATTGTGAACTAGGTTAATTTCTCCCACATCTTCTTGATAGTGGGCCCCCTTGGTTCGAAAGGGGCTTTTCTTTTTTGTCTGCCCCTGCTCATCGAGCGATCCCTGCTTTTTTGTCGTTGATCTGCTATGGGGAAAGGGCTCTCTAGTTCATGCATATGTCCTTGTATCTGATGTGGTCTAATTTTATTACGTACTACCTGTATAGGTGATGTAGAAGTAGATTCTGTGGTAGATATGTTGCTAGTATTCCCAGTGGGAATATGTGCATTATTACCTCCATCAATGTCCTGCTGGACAGTAGGTTCAATGTTTTCAGCAGCTACCCCATTAACAACATTTGTTTCAGAGTTATTACATCCATCTACTATTAGTGGTGTACCACCTGTATTTAAGGTTACTGTTTTAGTGACATTCTTCATTGACACTAAATGTTTACTAACTGTTTGTGTATTAGTAACAGCATCTACAGCATTACCAACAGCATTTCTTATAGTACGACCTTGTACATTATTAGTATTAACATTAGTAGAGTTAAATCTGGGCCAAGTAAAGACTTGCCCGTTAGAAAAATCATATATGTCTCTTGCCAACTTGTGCTTTTTTTGTTCCATTAATCTTTTTTCATAAAGCATAATATTGTCCATCAGTTTATCCAATTTAAAATCTACATGTCTTTAATTAAAAAAACTGTAAAGTTCTTCTTGACTCTTCCTAATTGATTCATGCAAAATTTTCTCCTCCGGTAAGAAAAATTCGTTGAGTAACAACATATATTTTAGGCTCACCTCTATATTCAATTGTTGCCATCGGCGTAAAAGTTCTGGGTAAGTATTGCCCGTTGTCGGCATTTTTAGTACACAAAGGCCCCGAGGTATAATCCGTTTGTTGATGCAGGTTTCAAAGTGAAACCGTTGCATCTGAAGTCGTTTTAACTTTAACAAATTTAATTCTATTCCATTAAATAATGAATCCATCCTTTCGTTGTCAACTGGATCCGAAACGGAGTCTCCGTGTGCTGATGTAAAGTCACAATCCAAAAGTGGGTTTACGCTGACGTCTAAACAGTGTTTCAAGCGTTCCCTTGAGGTGCACTTATTAAGCTGTACCGGGTTGTAAGGTAGTTCCAAACCGGCGTCATCAACATTACCAGCAGCATCCGGCCTACCAAAAGTTCATAAAGATGCAACAAACCCCCCCCTGAGACCTATTGTCTCAGGGGGAGGTTGGGTAACTGAAAATGTTTCTTTCTATCTTGAAAAGATGTTAAAACCTTCGGTTTACAAACAGAAACACATACTAAGAGATACTAAAGAGTTTTTATTAGACTTTTATGAAGCAGTTAAACATCTTAATAACAACACACATTTGATACTTGTCACTATGGACGTCAAGTCACTATTTACGAACATTCCAAATGATAAAGGCCTTGATTATATCCATACATATTTGCACAAGCATACTAGTCTTACGGGAAATCGAATTGACTTGTTATGTAGTTTATTGGAGTTAGTGCTAGAGAGTAATCTTTTTATTTTTGATGAGCACTATTATCTCCAGAGGGATGGCGTAGCTATGGGCACATCTTGTGCCAATAGCTACGCCAACCTGGTTATGGCCTCATGGGAAGAGGATAAGATGTTTAAGCTTAAAGCCTATAGAAATAATGTGTTATTCTACAAACGGTTTGTGGATGACCTTTTTTTCTTATGGCAGGGACAGCTAGAAGAGCTTATTGCATTCTATGATGAAGTTAATGAGCTGACAAACTTTCTGAAGTTTACGTTAGCTTATTCTAATGATCATATTTCATTTCTGGATGTCAATATCACACGTCTACCAGATGGACATTTTAATACTGGGGTACATAGAAAAATTTGTCATAAGAATAGTCTTTTGAATAGAGACAGCATGCATCCCCCTCATGTGTTCAGAAATGTATTAAAAGGTCAATGCATGAGAGTTTCAAGATTGAATGCTTCTAATGACACGTTTAACCAGGAGATAGTGGAGCTAGAGAGTAGATTTTATCAGAGATCTTACAAATCAAATGAAGTGACAGGTGCCACTGCATTAGTTAGAGAGCAACGTGTGAGTCGTGCTTGCCCATTTTTTTCAGAATTAGGGAAGGATATGTATGGATTAGAAAACAACAATGAGACTACACAAGGTAACAATAACCTGAGATATACATTGTTTTATACACTAGATGTCAATGATATAAAAAACTGCATCTTTAAACATTGGGACTTGTTGAATTTGGATCCGGAAGTATCGAAATTTGTACAGGAAACACCTAGGTTTGCATATAAGAATAGGAATAATTTACATAGGTTGCTATGTGGTACTATCACTAATAAAAGTGAAAATGTGATTGATTTTAGAGGTACTATAACTTGCAATCAATGTAATTATTGCCAGTATATATCTAACATCGGTGCATTTGTACATCCTATAAATGGTGACTATATCAATGTAAAGGTAAATGCATGTTGTAACACCAAACATGTGGTTTACCTAGCTAGATGTCAACTTTGCCCATCTTACTATGTGGGCAAAACAGACAGAATGTTTAAAGAAAGAATTAGAGAGCACCTATATCAAATACGCATCCAGTCTGAAGTAAATGCTTTATCAAAGCATATTATTAATGCAGGTAGCAAACACAGTTTCACATTTTCTGTATTACAGGTGATTGAAGTCAACATAAGAGGTGGTGATATTAGAAACCTAACAGAATCTATAGAAACTGAATGGATCATTAAAACCAAGGCACATCGTCCTCCTGGTCTCAATGATAGGGTGCCATTAAAACCGGCTCTTAAGAAAAGAAGACCTAGAATTTAATTTATCACTTGGTATTAATTATTACATCCAATTTTATTATTATCCAACATTTAGTTTATTTGTAGCTTCCCACATTATAACTTTAAAATTCATTTTATTAGTTATTTAAGGTAGACTTAGGAGATTTTTATGTCTCTTGTCTTGTCCTGCATGTAAAATTGTATTTATGCATTTTTTATGCATAAATGATTTTTCATGAATTATTTCAATAGCATTTACACTAAAGGGAATGCTAGTAATACAACCTTTAAAATTTTTGTGTAAAATTGTATTTATGCATTTTTTATGTAATAATGATTTTTTAAATGAATTACTTAAATAGCACTTACATTTAAGGGAATGCTAGTAATATAACTTTTAATTTAATACTAAGTAGTGATGTATATACTGAATATAATTATTTCAGTATTATATGCTTTTTAAAACTCACAGCTTGACCATGAAAATGATATATACCTTTAAATACTATTTGTGTTTTTAATTAATTGGTTGACATCAGATTTGTATAAATAGGAGTTTTAATTGATTGTATTTGTGGTTTGACAAAGCTTTTAAAGCTTACCTAATAAATATATAGTTACTCTTTCTAAGTGCATTGGGACTGAATAGTCATTTATGTAAAAGAATAGCATATAAATTGAAACTTTATCTTTTCGTATATGCTTTCTGGCTGGCCAACAAGGATACTCCTTTTTTGAATTTTTGGACTGTTTCATCTGTTTTATCTGCCTGGAGAGAAGTTGCGACAGGGGATACTAATACGTGTTTAATTTAAATAAGACACTGGATTTGAATGAAATTACTTCAAATAATACTGATGTATTAAATATGTTAAAAAGTAAAAGCTTTTCAAGAAGCTTTATAACAACATATAGTTCTGACAGTGCTGCTATTTGCAACATTGTCAAGAAGAATTGGCAACTTATAGTGTCTGATCCATCCTTACATGATTATTTTGATAGTAGTCCATCTATAATATATAAAAAGGGCATTAATTTAAAACAAAGCCTGGAGAATAAATACATTAATAATAAACATGGGAGAACATTTAAGTGTGGTAGATGTAAATATTGCCCTTATGTATTTGAAACAAATTAAGTATAAATTGATGGTAAAAATATTCGACTGAAAGATAAAGCCAGTTGCACCAGTGAAAAATTAGTTTATTGTGCTTTATGTTGCAACTGTAATATGTTTTATGTTGGAAAAACAGAGAGAAAGTTTAAGGAGCGCATTGGTGAACATATTAGAGCAATACGTGATAAAAATGAATTAAATGCTCTGGCAAAACATATTAACACACACACCACTCATTCATTCAAATTTGTTGTTTTAGACATTTTAAAAATGAATGAAAGGGGTGGAGCTTGGCAACCACACTTAGAGAAGCTGGAATTAGAATGGCAAATAAGGCTTGATGCATAGAATTGGCCTGGTATGAATAGTAATAGCTCGATAGCCAGTATTTTAAAATTAAAATCGTTAGACAGATAATGGCTTGTATATAGTTATATTATTTATTATTTTTCATATAATATTTATATAGGTTACAATACACTTTTTACATATTTCATTATGATGGGTTACATATATATTTTTATTGGTATTTATATATACATTACATTGCAAATATTAATTAAAAACGCAAGATATGGTAGCCTTAAGATGAAATTTATAGTAAGATGTGTTTCCTGTGTTTCAAATTAATGGTTACACTCATTGTTTATTTTAATTTAATTTTAATACATAATATTTAATTTTAACTTTTCATTACATGTTTTATCAGCTGATTGTGCATATTTGAACATTGCTAGAGTTGTTATGTGCGATTGTTTTTAAATGAATGATTTCAGTACAATGGATATTTTCTTATATTTCTCCATTGCTGCTTTAAACTAACCAGTTTTAATTAGATTCATTATGTCATCATTATGTAGTATTTATAGAACAGGAAGTGATGTTTTTACAAGTTTGAAAAAGTTTGGCAAATGCCAAATGAAAGCGCTTACTGAATTGACTTTGCGATTGGATTTGTAGTTTTATTACATCGTTTACTATCTTGTGTTTATTTGTGTTTTGTAAGTAAAATCATCTTTTATCGTCTCTTGCCAGTCCTGCCTTTCATTTTTTAGTTATTGGTACTATAGTGTTATGCAGATACCACACACACCACAGGGCTTGTAGGGTAAAGAGTGTCCCAAGGTACCTGTAAAGTGAATAACATCACCAGCCCTTGTAGTGTATGGCAATGAGATGTGTACTGGGTGAGAAGGGCCTTAAACTACTTTCACCTATTACACACTAATGCACACACATGTATGCCAGTGCTGAGATCCATAGGTTCATAGGTTTATAGGTATGTGCTAGGCAAATGCCTATGGAATGTTTACATGCCTAGCCCATAGGATTCCCTGGTGTTTTGCCACCTGATATTACTCCCCAGTGTATCTATCGAGTATAGCCACTGGAGTGATCCCCAGGGTGAGATTTCAATTCCCCATCCACACATCCAGATTTCTCTTGCAGAGGGCCAGTGTGATGCTCTGTTTGATATGTATGTGAAGTCTATTCCATAGTGTGGCCAGTCTCTGGGTTATGAATCTGTCCCTCCAGCATGTTCTGTTGATTATGAAAATGGGGTTGAGGTCTCTGGGGCATGTGGTGTGGACAGATTGGGTTTCTTTAGATGTAGCATGTCTAACAAAGCTGGGACACACATGGCTTTTTAAGTCAAGCAGAGATCCCCTCAAAGTAGCCAATATGAGACAGAGAATAGTTGGAGTTACTGGAGTCTGTCCATATACTACAAGTGTTTAAGGCCTAGGATCCTCTTTATGAGGTGCTTTTGCAGCCTCTCGAGGTGTTGCAGGTGTCTAGTGAGGTATATGCCAAATGGGCCATTGTACTCGATGATTGGCCTAATGAGGGAAGAGTAGTGGGTGACTATGACCTCTTTCTTCTTGGATGCAACATTCTTAGTAATGAAATGGGCCACACAGAAGGACTTTCTGACCACAGTGACACTGTGGTAGTCAACAGAGAGGTCACTGTCAACCTGTGTTCCCAGTTCTCTTATAACGATGTCTGTGTTCAGTGGACTACCACTGATGTGGTGATTCACGGAAATCAAGTTGTTCGCGAAGGGGATGGTGACACATTTTCTGGCATTGAGCTTAAGTCCAGGGTTCTGACAACAGTTGTAGGTGTCAGTGAGGCCTTTCTGCAGGATGTCAACATCACTTGGGGAGGTAATAATAGCACCCACCTGGCAGTCATCTGCAAACATTGTCAGCTAGAGTCCCTTCATGTTGGGCTGGAATTCAGAGACGTAGATACCAAACACAAGGGGACCCAGGACCAGACCCTGTGGTATGCCACTTATGACTGGTCAGAAATCTGACATGGACTCTGCTGCCTTCACACTGTGGGTTCTATCTGTGAGCCAGTTTGCAAACCACCTAGTGTTATAGGGGTTGATGCCTAGCTGAGTATGTTTGTCTGTGATTCCTGAGTGGGGAATGGTATCAAAGGATTAGAAGCCCCACCTATCTTGTTATTTATTCCATATTGTTACATAATTATTTCATGTGGCACATAGCTTATAAGGCTGCAGAGTGTCTACAGCTAACTCTACAGTGGATGACAACAGTGGGGCTTGTAAAGTAGATATTGGGACGTGTATTGGGTGGACCACAACAAAAAATTGCAAAACTCACCCCCAATGGGCGCGCACACACACACACACACACACACACACACACACACACACACACACACACACACACACGCACACACACGCACACACACGCACACATACACGCACACACACACACACACACACACACACACACACACACACACACACACACACACACACACACACACACACACACACACACACACACATTTGCCAGGACTGAGATTAGAACTCCTACCTAACTAGTTATTTGTATGCACTTATCAGGGCAGCCGTGCTGGTGCAATGGGTTAGTGTTGCCACCTCACAGCAAGAGGTTCTCCAGTTCGATCCATGGCTGGGGTGCCTTCTGTGTGGAGTCTGCATGTCATCCCTGTGGTCGAGTGGGTTTCCTCTGGGTGCTCTGGTTTCCTCCCACGTCCCAAAGACATGCTGTAGGTGGATTGAACAGTCCAAATTGGCCCTAAGCGTGAGTGCATGTTGGAAGGTTGGGTGCCAGGCTGGCAACTCAACACCGTAAAACTCCACTGCCAATCATGAGCAGACAGGTGATCCTCTGTGGTGACCCCCTAACTGGGAAAATCTGAAAGAAGAAGTGTTATGCACTTATCACATGCCACAGAGCTTATAGGACTGAGAGCTGCCGTAACGTACTTATAAGGTGACTGAGATCAGCAGGACTGCTAAAGTAGGGCAATGGAAAGTGTACTGGTTGTGAATGTGCTCAAAATCTTTAACCTGCAAACACATGCACACATTTACATTTGTCAGGACTGAGATTAGAACCCCTACCTAACTAGTTATTTTTACTATAGTGTTATACAGTTATCACATGTGCCACAGAGCTTAGAGGGTGGAGGGCTGCCCAAAGGTAATTCTAAGGTGACTGACATCAGCAGGACTTCCAAAGTAGGGCAATGGGAAGTGTACTGGTTGTGAATGGGCTCAAAACCATTAACTTACAAACACACACACACATCTACATTTGTCAGGACTGAGATGAGAAA